>NW_027015019.1:0-12305 GCF_036934945.1 Oncorhynchus masou masou
GGTGGCTAGCCTAGTGGTTAGAGTGTAGAGGTGGCAGGTTAGCCTAATGGTTAGAGTGTAGAGGTCGCAAGGTAGCCTAGTGGTTAGAGTGTAGAGGTGGCAGGGTAGCCTAGTGGTTAGAGTGTAGAGGTGGCAGGGTAGCCTAGTGGTTAGAGTGTAGAGGCGGCAGGGTAGCCTAGTGGTTAGAGTGTGGAGGCGGCAGGGTAGCCTAGTGGTTAGAGCATAGGACAAGTAACCGAAAAGTTGCAAGTTCATATCCCTGAGCTGACAAGGTACAAATCTGTCGTTCTTCCCCTGAACAAGGCAGTTAACCCACTTTTCCTAGTCCGTCATTGAAAATAAGAATTTGTTCTTCAACTGACTTGCCTCGTTAAATAAAGGTAAAAAATAAATAAATACAGACATGATGGTGTAGCACGGAAATCAGTAAAACCTTGAAACAAGAGGTTATGAGTTCAAATCTCAGGTTATGACATGTTAAATACAAATAACCGTGTGAATAAACATACACAATGTCGTCATGAGTCAAATATGTACATTGAAAACCCTGTCTGTTATTAAAAGCGTAGTTTGTGTGGGTGTGGCCCTAGTTTCGACAAAAGACAAAGAGATGTGACCAATCAGGGCCTTAATGGGCATGGCAACAGTATCAAGGGGTGATGTGTTATGAAACTAGGATGTACGCGGCCTTAGGTAAAATTGTTGTTGGGGAGAATGTTTCTTTGCGACCATTATGTGACGTCTCGGGACAAACCAGGAACTAGACAAAGACTTCCAGGGGACAATGACACAACGTCCCAAGAACGTTCAGTGGAACATGACCCAGCATCCTATAAGAAAGTCCTAAAAGGATCCTCGGGGACTTCCCCGGGATCAACACAAAACCTCCAGGGGACACAACGTCGTGACGGCTTTAAGCAACAATTTTGTGATGTCCTAGGGGCGTTTGTCTCAGGGGATTAGCCTACGATTTGGAAGTGTGACCAGACAATTCCAACACTTCTGTTTGGCCTCATTCTGCTCCTCTCCCGTCTAATTTGTCTCCAGCCTAAATGGCCAATGTGTTGTAAGAGAATCACCGAAACAGTTGAACTATATGTAAAATAATAACTTAATGAGCACTATTCGTAATTTATGTATTACAATAATTCACGAAGAAAGAATTGGGGCTCTTATATTTTCTGATGCTATTATTTCCAAAACCTTCAGTTTGGACTATTTCTGAAACCTCTCCCCGTCTGTCTGTCTGTCTGTCTGTCTGTCTGTCTGTCTGTCTGTCTGTCTGTCTGTCTGTCTGTCTGTCTGTCTGTCTGTCTGTCTGTCTGTCTGTCTGTCTGTCTGTCTGTCTGTCTGTCTGTCTGTCTGTCTGCCTGCCTGCCTGCCTGTCTGTCTGTCTGTCTGTCTGTCTGTCTGTCTGTCTGTCTGTCTGTCTGTCTGTCTGCCTGCCACCTACCCGTAATCTCCTTCCTACCTGAGTATGATGTCATAATGTCAAATAGTTGACTGGTACCAGGTGGTGAGTCGGAGAGATTACGGCACGTCAGGAGGAAGCTCCTTTAGCTGTCAGACCACCATGGAACAGAGGGCTGTGGGCTGTCACTATCCCACTCCCAGCCCTCCACACAGCTGATCCTTAGTCCATCTGTCTCCAGATATCTCCCGTGTGTGGCCATTCCCCTTTCCCCTGTGACACCACCTCCCTTCTGACACCACCTCCTTCTCTGACACCACACCCCCTGTGACACCTCCTTCCCTGTGACACCACATTCCCTGTGACACCACACCCCTCTGACACCACCTCCTGTGACACCACCTCCCCTGTGACACCACCTTCCCTGTGACACCACACCCCCTGTGACACCACCTTCCCTGTGACACCACACCCCCTGTGACAACATCTCCCCTCTGACACCACCTCCCCTGTGACACCATCTCCCCTGTGACACCATCTCCCCTCTGACACCATCTCCCTCTGACACCATCTCCCCTGTGACACCATCTCCCCTCTGACACCATCTCCCATGTGACACCACATCCCCTGTGACACCACCTCCCCTGTGACACCATCTCCCCTGTGACACCACATCCCCTGTGACACCATCTCCCCTGTGACACCATCTCCCCTCTGACACCATCTCCCCTGTGACACCATCTCCCTCTGACACCACATCCCCTGTGACACCACATCCCCTGTGACACCACCTCCCCTGATAGATAGACTACAGTGGGGCAAAAAAGTATTTAGTCAGCCACCAATTGTGCAAGTTCTCCCACTTAAAAAGATGAGAGAGGCCTGTAATTTTCATCATAGGTTCACCAACTATGATAGACAAAATGAGAAAAAAAAATCCAGAAAATCCCATTGTAGGATTTTTATGAATGTATTTGCAAATTATGGTGGAAAATAAGTATTTGGTCAATAACAAAAGTTTATCTCAATACTTTGTTATATACCCTTTGTTGGCAATGAGCAATGACAGAGGTCAAACGTTTTCTGTAAGTCTTCACAAGGTTGTCACACTGTAACGGCGTTCTTCTTTTGTTGAAGGAGAGTCGGACCGAAATGCAGCGTGTAGGTTACTCATGTTTATTAGGAAGACAAAACGAACGAACTATACACGAATAACTATAAATACAAAAACAACAAACAGAACGTGAAACCTATTACAGCCTGACTGGTGCACACTCCACAGAGACAGGAGCAATCACCCACGAAATGCAAAGCGAAACCAGGCTACCTAAATACGGTTCCCAATCAGCGACAACGAGAATCACCTGACTCTGATTGAGAACCGCCTCAGGCAGCCAAACCTATAAACACATACACCCCTAATCAGCTACAATCCCAACTACTACAAACCCCAATAAGAAAATACAATACAATAACCCATGTCACACCCTGGTCTGACTAACTAATAAACTAAAACACAAAATACTAAGACCAAGGCGTGACACACACACTGTTGCTGGTATTTTGGCCCTTTCTTCCATGCAGATCTCCTCAAGAGCAGTGATGTTTTGGGGCTGTTGCTGGGCAACACGGACTTTCAACTCCCTCCAAAGATTTTCTATGGGTTTGAGATCTGGAGACTGGCTAGGCCACTCCAGGACCTTGAAATGCTTCTTACAAAGCCACTCCTTCGTTGCCCGGGCGGTGTGTTTGGGAAAATTGTCATGCTGAAAGACCCAGCCATGTTTCATCTTCAATGCCCTTGCTGATGGAAGGAGGTTTTCACTCAAAATCTCACGATACATGGCCCCATTCATTTTTTCCTTTACATGGATCAGTCGTCCTGGTCCCTTTACAGAAAAACAGCCCCAAAGCATGATGTTTCTACCCCCATGCTTCACAGTAGGTATGGTGTTCTTTGGATGCAACTCAGCATTCTTTGTCCTCCAAACACAACAAGTTGAGTTTTTACCAAAAAGTTATATTTTGGTTTCATCTGACCATATGACATTCTCCCAATCTTCTTCTGGATCATCCAAATGCTCTCTAGCAAACTTCAGACGGGCCTGGACATGTACTGGCTTAGGCAGGGGGACACATCTGGCACTGCAGGATTTGAGTCCCTGGCGGCGTAGTGTGTTACTGATGGTGGGCTTTGTTACTTTGGTCCCATCTCTCTGCAGGTCATTCACTAGGTCCCCCGTGTGGTTCTAAGATTTTTTCTCACCGTTCTTGTGATCATTTTGACCCCACAGGGTGAGATCTTGTGTGGAGCCCCAGATCGAGGGAGATTATCAGTGGTCTTGTATGTCTTCCATTTCCTAATAATTGCTCCCACAGTTGATTTCTTCAAACCAAGCTGCTTACCTATTGCAGATTCAGTCTTCCCAGTCCGTTGCAGGTCTACAATTTTGTTTCTGGTGTCCTTTGACAGCTCTTTGGTCTTGGCCATAGTGGAGTTTGGAGTGTGACTGTTTGAGGTTGTGGACATGTGTGTTTTATACTGATAACAAGTTCAAACAGGTGCCATTAATACAGGTAACGAATGGAGGACAGAGGAGCCTCTGAAAGAAGAAGTTACAGGTCTGTGAGAGCCAGAAATCTTGCTTGTTTGTAGGTGACCAAACACTTATTTTCCACCATAATTTGCAAATAAATTCATTAAAAATCCTACAATGTGATTTTCTGGATTTCTTTTCTCATTTTGTCTGTCATAGTTGAATTGTATAGCATAGATGGTAGACTAGATTATAGACTAGATGGTAGACTATATTATAGACTACATGGTAGACTATATTATAGACTAGATGGTAGACTATATTATAGACTACATGGTAGACTATATTATAGACTAGATGGTAGACTAGATGGTAGACTAGATGGTAGACTGGATGGTAGACTAGATGGTAGACTATATTATAGACTACATGGTAGACTATATTATAGACTACATGGTAGACTATATTATAGACTAGATGGTAGACTAGATGGTAGACTAGATGGTAGACTAGATGGTAGACTAGATTATAGAGTAGATGGTAGACTAGATTATAGACTAGATGGTATACTGGATGGTAGACTAGATGGTAGACTAAATGGCAGACTAGATTATAGACTAGATGGTAGACTAGATGGTAGACTAGATGGTAGACTGGATGGTAGACTAAATGGTAGACTATATTATAGACTAGATGGTAGACTAGATGGTAGACTAGATGGTAGACTACATGGTAGACTATATTATAGACTACATGGTAGACTATATTATAGACTAGATGGTAGACTAGATGGTAGACTAGATGGTAGACTAGATGGTAGACTAGATTATAGAGTAGATGGTAGACTAGATTATAGACTAGATGGTATACTGGATGGTAGACTAGATGGTAGACTAAATGGTAGACTAGATTATAGACTAGATGGTAGACTAGATGGTAGACTAGATGGTAGACTAGATGGTAGACTGGATGGTAGACTAGATGGTAGACTAGATGGTAGACTAGATGGTAGACTGGATGGTAGACTAGATGGTAGACTGGATGGTAGACTAGATGGTAGACTAGATGGTAGACTAGATTATAGAGTAGATGGTAGACTAGATGGTAGACTATATTATAGAGTAGATGGTAGACTAGATTATAGACTAGATGGTATACTGGATGGTAGACTAGATGGTACACTAGATGGTATACTGGATGGTAGACTAGATGGTAGACTAAATGGTAGACTAGATTATAGACTAGATATGAGACTGGCTGGTTGACTAGATGGTAGACTAGATTATAGACTAGATGTTATACTAGATTATAGACTAGATGGTATACTTGATGGTATACTGGATGGTAGACTAGATGGTAGACTAGATTATAATAGTCTGAATGGCTGTTTTTCAGTCTCTCGGTCCCTGCTTTGATGCACCTGTACTGACCTCGCCTTCTGGATGATAGCGGGGTGAACAGGCAGTGGCTCGGGTGGTTGTTGTCCTTGATGATCTTTATGGCCTTCCCGTGACTTCAGGTGTTGTAGGTGTCCTGGAGGGCAGGTAGTTTGCCCCCGGTGAAGCGTTGTGCAGACCTCACTACCCTCTGGAGAGCCTTGACGGTTGTGGGCGGATCAGTTGCCATACCAGGCGGTGATACAGCCCGCCAGGATGCTCTCGATTGTGCGTCTGTAAAAGTTTGTGAGTGTTTTTGGTGAAAATCCAAATTTCTTCAGCCTCCTGAGGTTGAAGAGTTGCTGCTGCGCCTTCTTCACCATTTACATTACATTTACATTACATTTAAGTCATTTAGCAGACGCTCTTATCCAGAGCGACTTACAAATTGGTGAATTCACCTTCTGACATCCAGTGGAACAGCCACTTTACAATAGTGCATCTAAATCACACTGTCTGTGTGGGTGGACCAATTCAGTTTGTCCGTGATGTGTACGCAGAGGAACTTAAAACTTCTCCACTACTGTCCCGTCAGTGTAGATAGGGGGCTGCTCCCTCTGCTGTTTCCTGAAGTCCACGATCATCTCCTTTGTTTTGTTGACGTTGAGTGTGAGGTTGTTTTCCTGACACCACATTCCGAGTGCCCCTCACCTCCTCCCTGTAGGCCGTCTCGTCGTTGTTGGTAATCAAGCCTACCACTGTACAGTTGTCTGCAAACTTGATGATTGAGTTGGAGGCGTGCATGGCCACGCAGTCATGGGTGAACAGGGAGTGCAGGAGAGGGCTGAGAACGCACCCTTGTGGGATCCCAGTGTTGAGGATCAGCGGGGTGGAGATGTTGTTTCCTACCTTCACCATCTGGGAGCGCTGCCCGTCAGGAATTCCAGGACCCAGTTGCACAGGGCAGGGTCGAGACCCAGGGTCTCGAGCTTAATGACACGTTTGGAGGGTATTTTGGTGTTAAATGCTGGGCTGTAGTCGATGAACATCATTCTCACATCCTCTTGTCCAGATGGGTTAGGGCAGTGTGCAGTGTGGTTGCAATTGTCTCGTCTATGGCCATATTGGGGCGGTAAGATAATTGGAATTAACACTGTACTACTGATACTAACGGTATGCATTGTTCTGTGGCCTTATCAATACCACTGTACGTAATACACACACATAACAGTTGAGGCTACAGGATGATGGGCTCGTTGCAAAGGCTGGAATGGAATTCGTGCAACAGAGTCCAACGTGTGGTTTCCTTATGTTTCGATGTGTTTGATATCGATCCATTCCGTTCCATTCCAGCCATTACAACGATCTCGTCTTCCTCTATCTCCTCCCACTGACGCACACGCAAAATACTGAAGCACTTGAGACAAGGAAAGGGGGTGTAACACTCCTCCTCACTTGCTCAGTGCTGAGGTGCAATTCGGAGTTGTTTTAATTTCCCTAATGCAACCATTGAAATATTCATTAAATAGCTGTTACTGTAGCTGCTCTATGCAAGGAGAAAGCTCCCGAAAAAAATGTCTTCCTTTCAAGTTTTCGATGAAGACACTTCTTCCTCCTCTCAAATGACAGGATTACAACAGCATGATAGTAATCTGTCTAAAGGGCTGTTTGAAGTTTCTACTCCTCATGTATACTGGATTGATCCTGTTTTTTGTTCACGCCAGAGGTGTTATTAACGCTGTGTTCCAAATAACACCTTGTTCCCTATGAGCTCTGGTCAACATTAGTTCACTTAATAGCGCATCGCTGGGGACTGAGCCATTGTGGGATTTGTGTCTCAAGGAATAGAATCTATTTGGGACAGAACCCTCATGTATACCGGGGATCTATCCAGGTGTTTATTTATGAAATACCTTCTAAAGACTCATCAGGAAGGAAAAACATGAACATGGAGTCAAATTAAAACAGGTTCACAAGTGTTGAACTGGTGATATAGAGTATGTCTGAGTGTGGAACCATCTGCAGTGTGTTTAGTTAGCTGTGTCTGCAGGGGAACCATCTGCAGTGTGGTTAGTTAGTTGTGTCTGCAGGGGAACCATCTGCAGTGTGTTTAGTTAGCTGTGTCTGCAGCTGTGTCTGCAGGGAACCATCTGCAGTGTGTTTAGTTAGCTGTGTCTGCAGTGGGAACCATCTGCTGTGTGTTTAGTTAGCTGTGTCTGCAGGGGAACCATCTGCAGTGTGTTTAGTTAGCTGTGTCTGCAGGGGAACCATCTGCTGTGTGTTTAGTTAGCCGTGTCTGCAGGGGAACCATCTGCAGTGTGTTTAGTTAGCTAGGTCTGCAGTGGAACCATCTGCAGTGTGTTTAGTTAGCTGCGGCCTGCAGTGGAACCATCTGCAGTGTTTAGTTAGCTGTGTCTGCAGGGGAACCATCTGCAGTGTGTTTAGTTAGCTGTGTCTGCAGGGAACCTCATCTGCAGTGTGTTTATTAGCTGTGTCTGCAGGGGAGCCATCTGCTGTGTGGTTATTATCTCTGTCTGCAGGGAACCATCTGCAGTGTGTTTAGTTATTCCCGTCTGCAGGGGAACCATCTGCAGTGTGTTTAGTTAGCTGTGTCTTCATGTGGGAACCATCTGCAGTGTGGTTATCTGTGTTCGCAGGGCCCATCTGCAGTGTGTTTAGTTAGCTGTGTCTGTAGTGGAACCATCTGCAGTGTGTTTAGTTAGCTGTGTCTGCAGGGGAACCATCTGCAGTGTGTTTAGTTAGCTGTGTCTGCAGGGGAACCATCTTCAGTGTGTTTAGTTAGCTGTGTCTGCAGGGGAACCATCTGCTGTGTGTTTAGTTAGCTGTGTCTGCAGGGGAACCATCTGCAGTGTGTTTAGTTAGCTAGGTCTGCAGTGGAACCATCTGCAGTGTGTTTAGTTATCTGTGTCTGCAGGGGAACCATCTGCAGTGTGTTTAGTTAGCTGTGTCTGCAGGGGAACCATCTGCAGTGTGTTTAGTTAGCTGTGTCTGCGGTGGAACCATCTGCAGTGTGTTTAGTTATCTGTGTCTGCAGGGGAACCATCTGCAGTGTGTTTAGTTATCTGTGTCTGCAGTGGAACCATCTGCAGTGTGTTTAGTTAGCTGTGTCTGCTGGGGAACCATCTTCAGTGTGTTTAGTTAGCTGTGTCTGCAGGGGAACCATCTGCAGTGTGTTTAGTTAGCTGTGTCTGCTGGGGAACCATCTTCAGTGTGTTTAGTTAGCTGTGTCTGCAGGGGAACCATCTGCAGTGTGTTTAGTTAGCTGTGTCTGCAGGGGAACCATCTGCAGTGTGTTTAGTTAGCTGTGTCTGCAGTGGAACCATCTGCAGTGTGTTTAGTTAGCTGTGTCTGCAGTGTGTTTAGTTAGCTGTGTCTGCAGGGGAACCATCTGCAGTGTGTTTAGTTAGCTGTGTCTGCAGTGTGTTTAGTTAGCTGTGTCTGCAGGGGAACCATCTGCAGTGTGTTTAGTTAGCTGTGTCTGCAGTGGAACCATCTGCAGTGTGTTTAGTTAGCTGTGTCTGCAGGGGAACCATCTGCTGTGTGTTTAGTTAGCTGTGTCTGCAGGGGAACCATCTGCAGTGTGTTTAGTTAGCTGTGTCTGTAGTGGAACCATCTGCAGTGTGTTTAGTTAGCTGTGTCTGCAGGGGAACCATCTGCAGTGTGTTTAGTTAGCAGTGTCTGCAGGGGAACCATCTGCAGTGTGTTTAGTTAGCTGTGTCTGTAGTGGAACCATCTGCAGTGTGTTTAGTTAGCAGTGTCTGCAGGGGAACCATCTGCAGTGTGTTTAGTTAGCAGTGTCTGCAGGGGAACCATCTGCAGTGTGTTTAGTTAGCAGTGTCTGCAGGGGAACCATCTGCAGTGTGTTTAGTTAGCGCTGACATGAGTTCCTCCGCTCCTCCTGTTTAAACTGTCGCCCATTAGGCCGGGTACTTTTGGTATGTGTGTGTGTGTGTGTGTGTGTGTGTGTGTGTGTGTGCGTGCGTGCGTGCGTGCGTGCGAGTGAGCGAGTGAGCGAGTGAGTGAGTGAGTGCGTGCGTGTTAGACCTAGTCGTGGTGATGTAGTCAGGAGCGGACATAGAGCCAATACCCAAGCTGACTGGCTCTCCACCAGACGTGGGTTCAAACACTATTTGAAATATTTCAAAAACTTTTAGCGTTAGCTCTATCCTGCTTGTGGTGCCAAAACGCGCAGGGTTTGCACTTTTTGTTTTTAACTATTCTGTGCCAGTGGAGCTCAATCTAGGCCAGCTTAAATATTAGAGATAATTTCAAACAGTATTTGAACTCAGGTCTGCGCTCCACCATCCCCGGGCTATTTAGGAACCTAGCCAGTTTGTTCTATTACGCGTCTGAATAACACAACGTAGTTATTGTCATAAACTCTGCTGAGCTTGCTCTGTGCCACCTTCCATTTATTTGGAATTCCTTTTTAAGTGGTATAAATAAATAAAAATACAGGTCTTTCACATTTTATATTTGAATCATTTCCATATTTGCTCACCCCTTTGCAAGCACGTCTTGCTACTTGATTAGACTTGCAAAAATAAATGATCAACAAATTTAGCCCTAATGGTCCTAATGTCTGACAAGGAGCAACACTTGAGTCCCCGGGCCGAGACAGGGGGAATGGAGGAGAGGAGGAGGGGAGAGAAGGGAAGTAGGTGAGAGACGAGGGAGAGGTGAGAGGAAGGGTGAGAGGAGAGAGGAAGGGTGAGATGAGATGAGAGATGAGAAGAGAGGAGGGGGAGGGGTGAGAGGAGAGGAGAAGAGAGGAGAGAAGAGGGAGAGGAGATGAGACAGGAGGAGAAGAGAGGAGGGAAGAGGGGAGAGGAAGGGTGAGAGGAGAGAGGAAGGGTGAGATGAGATGAGAGATGAGAAGAGAGGAGGGGAGGGGTGAGAGGAGAGGAGAAGAGAGGAGAGAAGAGGGGAGAGGAGATGAGACGAGGAGGAGAAGAGAGGAGGGAAGAGGGGAGAGAAGAGGGGAGAGGAGATGAGACGAGGAGGAGAAGATAGGAGAGAAGAGGGGAGAGAAGATGAGACGAGGAGGAGAAGAGAGGAGAGGAGAGGAGATGAGACGAGGAGGAGAAGAGAGGAGAGAAGAGGGGAGAGAAGAGGGGAGAGGAGATGAGACGAGGAGGAGAAGAGAGGAGAGAAGAGGGAGAGGAACAAGAAAGAAGTAAGGTAAGTGGGGAAGGGAGGTATATATATATATATATAGAGGGCTGTGATATTGATACTGAACACTGCTCCATCACCATGACAGACACATTATCCTGAACACTGCTACATCACCATGACGACACATTATACTGAACACTGCTCCATCACCATGACAGACACATTATCCTGAACACTGCTCCATCACCATGACAGACACATTATACTGAACACTGCTCCATCACCATGACAGACACATTATACTGAACACTGCTCCATCACCATGACAGACACATTATCCTGAACACTGCTCCATCACCATGACGACACATTATACTGAACACTGCTCCATCACCATGACAGACACATTATCCTGAACACTGCTACATCACCATGACGACACATTATACTGAACACTGCTCCATCACCATGACAGACACATTATCCTGAACACTGCTCCATCACCATGCAGACACATTATCCTGAACACTGCTCCATCACCATGACAGAGGGTAGTGCATACGGCCAGTACATCACTGAGGGCAAAGCATCCTGCCATCCAGGACCTCTATACTAGGCGGTGTCAGAGGAAGGCCCTAAAATTGTCAAAGACTCCAGCCCCCCAGTCATAGACTGTTCTCTCTACTACTGCATGGCAAGCGTTGCACGGAGCACCAAGTCTAGGTCCAAGAGGCTTCTAAACAGCTTCTACCCCCAAACAATAAGACTCCTGAACAATCAAATCAAATGTCTACCCAGACTATTTGCATTTCACTGTAAGGTCTACTACACCTGTTGTATTCAGCATTTCACTGTGAGGTCTACTACACCTGTTGTATTCAGCATTTCACTGTAAGGTCTACTACACCTGTTGTATTCAGCATTTCACCGTAAGGTCTACTACACCTGTTGTATTCAGCATTTCACTGTGAGGTCTACTACACCTGTTGTATTCAGCATTTCACTGTGAGGTCTACTACACCTGTTGTATTCAGCATTTCACTGTGAGGTCTACTACACCTTGTTGTATTCAGCATTTCACTGTAAGGTCTACTACACCTGTTATATTCAGCATTTCACTGTGAGGTCTACTACACCTGTTGTATTCAGCATTTCACTGTAAGGTCTACTACACCTGTTGTATTCAGCATTTCACTGTGAGTCTACTGCACCTAGTTTATTCAGCATTTCACTGTGAGGTCTACTACACCTGTTGTATTCAGCATTTCACTGTGAGGTCTACTACACCTGTTGTATTCAGCATTTCACTGTAAGGTCTACTACACCTGTTGTATTCAACATTTCACTGTAAGGTCTACTACACCTGTTGTATTCAGCATTTCACTGTAAGGTCTACTACACCTGTTGTATTCAGCATTTCACTGTGAGGTCTACTACACCTGTTGTATTCAGCATTTCACTGTAGGTCTACTACACCTGTTGTATTCAGCATTTCACTGTAAGGTCTACTACACCTGTTGTATTCAGCATTTCACTGTAAGGTCTACTACACCTGTTGTATTCGCGCATTTCACTGTGAGGTCTACTACACCTGTTGTATTCCAGCATTTCACTGTAAGGTCTACTACACCTGTTGTATTCAGCATTTCACTGTAAGGTCTACTACACCTGTTGTATTCGGCATTTCACTGTGAGGTCTACTACACCTGTTGTATTCAGCATTTCACTGTGTCTACTACACCTATTGTATTCAGCATTTCACTGTAAGGTCTACTACACCTGTTGTATTCGGCATTTCACTGTGAGGTCTACTACACCTGTTGTATTCAGCATTTCACTGTA
>NW_027015020.1:0-12304 GCF_036934945.1 Oncorhynchus masou masou
GGCATCATCTGTACACAACCCAACATGGGAATCATCTGCTACACAACCCAACATGGGCATCATCTGTACACAACCCAACATAGGAATCATCTGTACAAAACCCAATATGGGAATCATCTGTACACAACCCAACATGGGAATCATCTGTACACAACCCAACATGGGAATCATCTGTACACAACCCAACATGGGAATCATCTGTACACAACCCAATATGGGCATCATCTGTACACAACCCAACATGGGAATCATCTGTACACAACCCAACATGGGCATCATCTGTACACAACCCAACATGGGAATCATCTGTACACAACCCAACATGAGCATCATCTGTACACAACCCAACATGGGAATCATCTGTACAGAACCCAACATGAGCATCATCTGTACACAACCCAATATGGGCATCATCTGTACACAGCTTTAACATGGGAATCATGTACAGAACCCAACATGGGCATCATCTGTACACAACCCAACATGGGAATCATCTGTACACAACCCAACATGGGCATCATCTGTACACAACCCAATATGGGAATCATCTGTACACAACCCAATATGGGAATCATTTGTACACAACCCAATATGGGAATCATTTGTACACAACCCAATATGGGAATCATCTGTACACAACCCAATATGGGCATCCAACTGTACACAACCCAATATGGGCATCAACTGTACTGAACCCAACATGGGCATCATCTGTACACAACCCAACATGGGCATCATCTGTACACAACCCAACATGGGAATCATCTGTACACAACCCAACATGGGGAATCATCTGTACACAACCCAACATGGGCATCATCTGTACACAACCCAGCATGGGAATCATCTGTACACAACCCAATATAGAATCATCTGTACACAACCCAACATGGGAATCATCTGTACACAACCCAATATGGGAATCATCTGTACACAACCCAACATGGGCATCATCTGTACACAACCCAACATGGGAATCATCTGTACACAACCCAACATGGGAATCATCTGTACACAACCCAACATAGGAATCATCTGTACACAACCCAACATGGGAATCATCTGTACAGAACCCAACATGAGCTGGCCTGCACTGCCACACTAGAAACATTTTAAGAGGGAAACGGGCAATTTGAGTTCAGGAAACACAGAGTTCTTTCCACACACAGTGGTATGAGGCCGGAGAACAAAGTCTGTAGACATGAAACACTGTCACAGAGGGGCAGCTCATATTTAAACCTCTCATCAGACCACTGTGACACACTTTTGTTTTCCGATAGGAATTAACTCTTCGGTGCATAGTTATTTTATTTAAAGCCACGAGAAGGGCATGCAAGCAACTCAATTTACAATTTATTTAAAAACGTACAATTCTGCAGAAGCTTCAAATAATATGAGCTGGTTCATTCAGTCAGAAAAACAGTCATGACGGTTGTATTATATAATCACTTAAGGCCTGAATCAATAGTTCACTATGAAATATTAATGCCTACTTTATCCTGTGTAGTTTAGCCATCACAACTAGCCTACAGTAAAATGGAATCCTATGCTAAAATATCAACACATTTCTTTACGAATCAACTATAGATAAACAGTGTGTGCCGAGCATAAGCTACAAAACCAAGGTTTAAAATGATCCATAGAAACACTCAAACCTGGAGGAGACGGAGGTATCCAGGCGTCAGACGTCCCAGTCTGCTGATCATGTCTGCGGCTGTGAGTTCTCAGACTAGCCCAGTGTCTGCCTGCGGAGGAATCCATTATAAATACAATCGTCTCATCATAATTCCTCAGTTCTCAGTTGATACTGAGGCAAAAGCATAAGCAACACAATGAAAAATCCACTTATTAAAATCAAGACTCAATAATAAGCAAGCCACCTTCCCATATTTACCCCAAAGCACAAACACAAAGTCCCCTGGCTCAACCTTCAGGGCTGAACAAGTGAATCAAAAAAGATGTTCCACTGTTAACATACAGACAAATAAGACCCATAATGATATTCCAAGACTTAAAGGACATACCATACATTCATAATGTAACTACCTACAGGCCAGGATAAACAAAGAAAGCTCTAATTGGGGGCTATTTGTGATGGGTGAATGGCTACCATGCAATGTTAGTCATTATGAGAGGTTGTACTGGAAAGCACTGTAGGCCTAATGCAATACATTTCTTTGCCTATGGATAGAAATGGGATCCTATCACTACATTTTGCTAAGAGGGAACTAAACTCCTTTGCAATAATACCCAGCAGAAAATGAACACCTATAGTGTTACAGTAATTCATTTTTGGATGTTGTTTCAACACTGTATGGTGTAACGCCTAATTTGCACATTTCCCAGTGTGCCTTGCTTTTCGAGTGATGTAAAGTCATGATGACAGCAACATAACGGAACCACTGATAACCATGACATGAGACCAATATAACAATTGAGATATAACTTCAGAAATTTGTAGGAGAAAAGTACAAAAGAGCCTTGGGCAGGGAGAGAGAGAGAACAATTATCCAGGACAGCACAGCATCCAGGAATCCCGCTGAATCCTCCCCTTCACCAAGCCCTGCAGCAGCAGCTCTCAAAAATATATATTTTTTACTTTTCTCCTATAATTTTCTGAAGTTATTTCTCAATTGTGGTATTAATCTCATGTCATGGTTATCAGTGGTTTCATATGTTGCTGTCATCATGACTTTGCATCAACCTGTCAAAGCTCCAGCGGACCATGTATTTCTCAAATGTTGAATCTATGATACTGACCCTGAACACACAGTGGACATCTGTGATACTGACCCTGAACACAGTGGAAACCTGTGATACTGACCCTGAACACACAGTGGAAACCTGTGATACTGACCCTGAACACACAGTGGAAACCTGTGATACTGACCCTGAACACACAGTGGAGACCTGTGATACTGACCCTGAACACACAGTGGAAACCTGTGATACTGACCCTGAACACACAGTGGAGACCTGTGATACTGACCCTGAACACACAGTGGACATCTGTGATACTGACCCTGAACACACAGTGGAAACCTGTGATACTGACCCTGAACACACAGTGGAAACCTGTGATACTGACCCTGAACACACAGTGGAGACCTGTGATACTGACCCTGAACACACAGTGGAAACCTGTGATACTGACCCTGAACACACAGTGGAGACCTGTGATACTGACCCTGAACACACAGTGGAGACCTGTGATACTGACCCTGAACACACAGTGGAGACCTGTGATACTGACCCTGAACACACAGTGGACATCTGTGATACTGACCCTGAACACACAGTGGAAACCTGTGATACTGACCCTGAACACACAGTGGAAACCTGTGATACTGACCCTGAACACACAGTGGAGACCTGTGATACTGACCCTGAACACACAGTGGAGACCTGTGATACTGACCCTGAACACACAGTGGAAACCTGTGATACTGACCCTGAACACACAGTGGAGACCTGTGATACTGACCCTGAACACACAGTGGAGACCTGTGATACTGACCCTGAACACACAGTGGAAACCTGTGATACTGACCCTGAACACACAGTGGAGACCTGTGATACTGACCCTGAACACACAGTGGAGACCTGTGATAGGCTACTGAGGAAGCTCCTGTGTGTCCCTAGTCTTTTGTACACCCCAGCCCCATCCCATCCAGTAAAATATCAATGGACTCAGTCTGGCCTACTGCATAAATACCCTTCTCTGTCAGATATGATAATAGTCATCCAGTTTAAAAATGGGAGAGAGAGGAGAAGAGAGGTGAGGAGAGGAGAGGAGAGGTGAGGAGAGGAGAGGAGGAGAGAGCTTCTGTGGGTTATAGAACACGTGATGATACTCTGCAGTGGGTTATAGAACACGTGATGATACTCTGCAGTGGGTTATAGAACACGTGATGATACTCTGCAGTGGGTTATAGAACACGGAGATACCTGGGGTAAGTATAGAACATGGATGGCTAAAAGTGGCTAGAATACGCGATGATACTCTGCGGGTTATATAGAACGTGATGGATATCTGCAGTGGGTTAGTACCACTTGATGATACTCGCAGGGGCGAACACGGATGATACTCAGTGGGTTATAGAACACGATGATACTCTACAGTGGGTTATAGAACGTGATGATACCTCTGCAATGGGTTATAGAACTGCGTGATGATACTCTACGAGTGCGGGTTATAGAACACGTGATGATACTCTGCAGTGGGTTATAGAACACGTGATGACTCTACAGTGGGTTATAGAACGCATGATGATACTCTACAGTGGGTTATTATGAACCGGATGATACTCTACAGTGGGTTATAGAACACGTGATGATACTCTACAGTGGGTTATAGAACCGCGTGATGATACTCTACAGTGGGTTATAGGTAGAACACGTGATATACTCTACAGTGGGTTATAGAGCACGGATGATACTCTGCAGTGGGTTATAGAACATTTTGATATACTCTACAGTGGGTTATAGAACACGTGATGATACTCCTACAGTGGGTTATAGAACACGTGATGATACTCTACAGTGGGTTATAGAACACGTTGATGATACTCTGCAGGTTATATGACACATGATGATACTCTGCAGGAGGTTATAGAACACATGATGATACTCTACAGTGGGTTATAGAACACGTGATGATACTCTGCAGTGGTTTATAGAACACATGATGATACTCTGCAGGGAGGTTATAGAACACATGATGATACTCTACAGTGGGTTATAGAACACGTGATGATACTCTGCAGTGGGTTATAGAACGATGATACTCTGCAGGAGGTTATAGAACACATGATGATACTCTACAGTGGGTTATAGAACACATGATGATACTACTGCATAGAGGTTATAGAACACATGATGATACTCTACAGTGGGTTATAGAACACGTGGATGATACTCTGCAGGAGGTTATAGAACATGATGATACCTACAGTGGGTTATAGAACACTTGATGATACTCTCAGTGGGTTATAGAACACATGATGATACTCTACAGTGAGTTATAGAACACGTGGATGATACTCTACAGGGGTTATAGAACACATGATACTCTACAGTGGAGTTATAGAACACGTGATACTCTACAGTGGGTTATAGAACACATGATGATACTCTACAGTGGGTTATAGAACACGTGATACTCTACAGTGGATTATAGAACACATGATGATACTCTACAGTGGGTTATAGAACACATGATGATACTCTACAGTGGGTTATAGAGCACGTGATGATACTCTACAGTGGGTTATAGAACTGCGTGATGATACTCTACAGTGGGTTATAGAACACGTGATGATACTCTACAGTGGGTTATGAACACGTGATACTCTGCAGTGGGTTATAGAACACATGATGATACTCTACAGTGGGTTATAGAACAACATGATGATACTCTACAGTGGGTTATAGAACACATGATGATACTCTACAGTGATAATGAGTCTGCAGTGGGTTATAGGAACACATGATGATACTCTGCAGTGGATTATAGAACACGTGATGATACTCTACAGTGGGTTATAGAACACGTGATGATACTCTGCAGTGGGTTATAGAACACGTGATACTCTGCAGTGGGTTATAGAACACATTTCTGCAGTGGGTTATAGAACAGCTGCAGGGTTATAGAACACGTGATACTCTACAGTGGGTTATAGAACACGTGATGATACTCTACAGTGGGTTATAGAACACGTGATGATACTCACAGTGGGTTATAGAACACATTTTAACGCGCTGCAGGGGGTTATAGAACACGTGATGATACTCTACAGTGGGTTATAGAACACATTTTAGCGCTGCAGGGGTTATAGAACACGTGATGATACTCTACAGTGGGTTATAGAACACGTGATGATACTCTACAGTGGGTTATAGAACACATGATGATACTCTACAGTGGATTATAGAACACATGATGATACTCTACAGTGGATTATAGAACACGTATGATACTCTACAGTGGGTTATAGAACACGTGATGTGGGTTATAGATGATAATACTCTGCAGTGGATTATAGAACACGTGATGATACTCTACAGTGGGTTATAGAACACGTGATGATACTCTACAGTGGGTTATAGAACACATTTTAACGCGCTGCAGGGGTTATGCAACATGAGAAAGGGCACTTGGAATCCTCCCCAAAACAGGACCTTATCCAACAGAATCCATTGCAATACTCATTCAACGATCCCAGCAGGAAGTCATTCTAATGACGGATTATTTCAACATATTGGCCAGTTCCGCATTTTCAATGTCATTCTCTGCAGGCTTTTTCCATTTTCTATGATGTCACATAGATTTCTCTGGGGTCATTTCTGTATAATCTGGACCAACTACTATTTTTAAATAGGCCCCTCTTTCATGTCATGACCATTGTAAATACTCCTTTACATTGAAAAAGTATCTTGAAAATATATGTGGAAAAATGTAATGATCTTCAAACATATCCAGCATGAAAGGAGTGACTATTGATGACCATAAACCATAGACATTTATTTTAAATGGAAATGACAACATTTCAAAACCAAAGAAAATGGAGGATAGTGCCATCTTCCCCCATCTTTACTCACTGTTTGTCTTGTTTAGTGTTGGTGTTAATATATTCTTTGTCAATAGTCTGCAGGAAAGGCCAGTCAATCTGTTAGGGGAGGGTACAATACAATATGCTGATTGTGGGCTCCTAAATGACTTCATCCCACAGTCAGCATACTCAGTAAACTTAGACATTATTACACAACAACAGATGCTGGTAGCATATTTCGTCTCCATGTAACCACAAAACGTGTAAATACCATCTGAACCACAGAACCATAAAATACAAAGTTAGAGTCTTTAGATCAATACGTTTTGTAGTAAAAAGAGAGATACAAACCTTGAATAAACCGTTTACTTCAGGCTATTTACAGAATCTGTTTTCTTTTTCCTTTGGACTTCCGAGTGATGATGACTGCAGAATATAAGAATTAAGTCAATTAAAAGAAACTTACAGACAATAATGACTGTCTGTGTCTGTCATGTTTGTAACTGTAAAAACTAAACAAAAATGGACATTGACTTACCACTAATAATGTTCAACAATAACAGGATGGCAGCCTGTAATTTATACTCAAATATTTGACTTGTATTCTTCAAACTATTGAATAAGAAATTACTTAAATATTCACACAGAAATGTAAGCACACATCAAAACCACAGTAAATGAGCAGGTTATGAATGAAGACACTGAAGTAGAATCTTTATCATTTAATGTCTAATGTAACGGAATCTGTTTAACGGAATCCGTGACATTGCAAATGAAACACCTTGTGCACTATGTCACAATGAGTCTTCACAAATTATTGTGACTCCAGTCCATTGTTACATCATATAATTTAAATATGGATTAATTCCAATAACAAGATTAAGTTACAGCACAGTTTTATTTGACAGATACACACATTTCAAATCTGCATGAAGCAAAGAAACGTGTGTTTTAATCCACCCATTTATACCTGTTCCTAGTAGATAACATTAGTCTAATTTTGATGACTCATTCTGGATTGATGAATTCTTGTCTTTATGTTTACTCTCAAGCTAACACAACACATTGTTTATGGAGACATGTAGTAAATAGTAAACAAACACTGAGTAAAGCTAGACGACCTGGAGGTATTTATTTGACTGAGAATGTGTTGAAATACTCTGGGTCCTCCTGAGGGGTAGGGGGAGTTTTTCTCCAGGGCTCCCCTGGATGGGCACCCTCTCCAGGGCCAGCTCTGTGTTGGACCAGGGGCCCTCCTGTCAGGTGGGCTGAAGATCTCTCTACAGTCATCACACGCCCACAGAGTGGGTCTACATTATAATGTATATACCCAATGGGTCTACAGTATAAGGTAAAAACCCCAATGGGTCTCCAGTATAATGTATATACCCAATTTACCTGTGGTAAATTCAATTGATTAGACATGATTTGGAAAGGCACACAGCTGACAGTGCATGTCAGGAGCATAAACCAAGCCATGAGGTCGAAGGAATTGTTCAGAGCTCTGAGACAGGATTGTGTCAAGGCACAGATCTGGGGAAGGGTACCAAAACATGTCTGCAACATTGAAGGTCCCAAGAACACAGTGGCCTCCATCATTCTTAAATTGAATAAGTTTGGAACCACCAGAACTCTTCCTAGAGCTGACTGCCCGGCCAAACTGAGCAATCGGGGAGAAGAGCCTTGGTCAGGGAGGTGACCAAGAACCCGATGGTCACTCTGACGTTCTCCAGAGTTTCTCTGTGGAGATGGGTGAACCTTCCAGAAGGACAACCATCTCTGTAGCACTCCACCAATCAGGCTTTTATGGTAGAGAGGCCAGACGGTCTGACAAAACCGAGATTGAACTCATTGGCCTGAATGCCAAGCATCACATCTGGAGGAAATCTGGCACCATCCCTACGGTGAAGCATGGTGGTGGCAGCATCATGCTGTGGGGATGTTTCTCAGCGGGCAGGGATTGGGAGACTAGGCAGGATCGAGGAAAAAATGAACGGAGCAAAGTACAGAGAGATCCTTGCAGTAGTTTATGTCTCGGGGGGCGAGGGTCAGTTTGTTATATCTGGAGTAATTCTTCTGTCTTATCCGGTGTCCTGTGTGAATTTAAGTATGCTCTCTAATTCTCTCTTTCTTTCTTTATCTCTCTCGGAGGACCTGAGCCCTAGGACCATGCCTCAGGACCACCTGGCATGATGACTCTTGCTGTCCCCAGTCCACCTGGCCGTGCTGCTGCTCCAGTTTCAACTGTTCTGCCTGCGGCTATGGAACTGACCTGCTCACCGGACGTGCTACCTGTCCCAGACCTATTATTTGACCATGCTGGTCATTTATGAACATTTTAACATCTTGGCCATGTTCTGTTATAATCTCCACCAGGCACAGCCAGAAGGACTGGCCACCCCTCATAGCCTGGTTCCTCTCTAGGTTTCTTCCTAGGTTTTTGGCCTTTCTTTTTGGAGTTTTTCCTAGCCAATGTGCTTCAACAACTGTATTGCTTGCTGTTTTGGGTTTTAGGCTGGGTTTCTGTACAGCACTTTGATATATCAGCTGATGTATAAAGGGCTATATAATGCATTTGATTTGATTGAACCTCAGACAGGGGACCTCAGACTGGGGGCGAAGGTTCACCTTCCAACAGGACAACGACCCAAACCACTGCCAAGACAATGCAGGAGGGCTTGAGGACAAGTCTTTGAATGCCCTTGAGTGGCCCAGCCAGAGCCCAGACTTGAAAACGTGTAACATTTATGGAGAGATGAAAATAGCTGTGCAGCAACACTCCCATCCAAACTGACAGAGCTTGAGAGAGGATCTGCAGAGAAGAATGGGATAAACTCTCCAAATACAGGTGTGCCAAGCTTGTCGCATCCTACCCAAGAAGACTCGAGGCAGTAATTGCTGCCAAAGGTGCTTCAACAAAGTACTGTGTAAAAGTTCTGAATACTCATGTAAATGTGATATTTTCGGGTTTATTAAATTATACATTTGCCCAAATTTCTGACAACCTGTTTTTGCTTTGTCATTGTGGGTTATTATGTGTAGATTGATGAGGGGAAAAAAACATTTGATAAGTTCCAGAATAAGGCTGTAATGTAACAAAACGTGGAAAAAATGAAGGGTCTGAATACTTTCTGAATGCACTGTATGGTCAGTACCAAAACATGTGATCTAATGATTCTGTCTTATCGCAGAAAATCTGCAGAGCTGTTATCCCCACATACTGAACAAAAATATAAAAACGCAACATGAGTCACCCAGTTTCATATAAGGACATCAGTCAATTGAAATAAATTCATTATGTCCTAATCTATGGATTTCACATGACTGGGAATACAGATATGCATCTGTTGGTCACAGATACCTTAAAAAACTAGGCCTCACAATGGGCCTCAGGATCTTGTCACAGTATTTCTGTGCATTCAAATTGCCATCGATAAAATGTAATTGTGTTCATTGTCCGTAGCTTATGCCTGCTCATACCATAACCCCTCCATCACCATGGGACACTGTTTAAAAAATATATTATTATAATAATATATATATATATTTTTTTACTAGGCAAGTCCTCTGTTCACAACGTTGACATCTGCAAACCACTTGCCCACAGGACGCCATACACGTGGTCTGCGGTCTGCAGGTGGACGTAGGGCCAAATTCTCTAAAATGACTTATGAGCTGGCTCATGAATATTGCATTTTCTAGCATCCGTCTGGTGGACATTCTGCAGTCAGCATGCCAATTGCACACGCCTCAACATTTGAGACATCTGTGGGCATTATGTTGTGATAAAAGTGCACATTTTAGAGTGGCCTTTGATTGTCCCCAGCACAAGGTGCACCTGTGTAATGATCATGATGTTTAATCAGCTTCTTGATATGCCACACCTGTCAGATGGATGGATTATATTGGCAGAAGGAGAAATGCTCACTAACAAGGATGTGAGCTTTTTGTGGATGGAACATTTCTGGGATAATTTATTTCAGCTCATGAAGCATCGGACCAACACTTTATATGAATAGTTTATATTTTGTTCTGTGTATTTATAAAAAAAAATTATATATAAAAAAAAATCTTACATATTTTAATTTGAGTAATAATATAACTTTCTATAAAGGATTGTTACCTATAACAAGGGCTGGCAGTAGGAATTCAACATTTTAGTAAACTGATGTGGGATGCATTCACTCATTCACTTACCCCCCACTCATTCACTTTTACCCCCACTCATTCACTTACTCCCCCCACTCATTCACTTACCCCCCCACTCATTCACTTACCCCCACTCATTCACTTACCCCCCCACTCATTCACTTACCCCCCACTCATTCACTTACCCCCCCACTCATTCACTTACCCCCCCACTCATTCACTTACCCCCCCACTCATTCACTTACCCCCCCACTCATTCACTTACCCCCCCACTCATTCACTTACCCCCACTCATTCACTTACCCCCCACTCATTCACTTACCCCCCCACTCATTCACTTACCCCCCCCCCACTCATTCACTTACCCCCCACTCATTCACTTACCCCCCCACTCATTCACTTACCCCCCCCACTCATTCACTTACCCCCCACTCATTCACTTACCCCCCCACTCATTCACTTACCCCCCCACTCATTCACTTACCCCCCCACTCATTCACTTACCCCCCCACTCATTCACTTACCCCCCCCCCCCACTCATTCACTTACCCCCCCACTACCCCTCCCCCCCCCCACTCATTCACTTACCCCCACTCATCACTCACTTCCACTCATTCACTTACCCCCCCACTCATTCACTTACCCCCCCCACTCATTCACTTACCCCCCCACTCATTCACTTACCCCCCCACTCATCACCCCCCCCCCACTCATTCACTTACCCCCCCACTCATTCACTTACCCCCACTCATTCACTTACCCCCCCCCACTCATTCACTTACCCCCCCACTCATTCACTTACCCCCCCACTCATTCACTTACCCCCACTCACTCATTCACTTACTCCCCCCCCACTCATTCACTTACCCCCCCACTCATTCACTTACCCCCCCCCACCCACTCATTCACTTACCCCCCACTCATTCACTTACCCCCCCCCACTCATTCACTTACCCCCCCCCCACTCATTCACTTACCCCCCCCCACTCATTCACTTACCCCCCCCACTCATTCACTTACCCCCCCACTCATTCACTTACCCCCCCCCACTCATTCACTTACCCCCCCCACTCATTCACTTACCCCCCACTCATTCACTTACCCCCCCCCACTCATTCACTTACCCCCCACTCATTCACTTACCCCCCACTCATTCACTTACCCCCCCACTCATTCACTTACCCCCCCACTCATTCACTTACCCCCCCACTCATTCACTTACCCCCCCCCACTCATTCACTTACCCCCCACTCATTCACTTACCCCCCCACTCATTCACTTACCCCCCCCACTCATTCACTTACCCCCACTCATTCACTTACCCCCACTCATTCACTTACCCCCTACTCATTCACTTACCCCCCCCACTCATTCACTTACCCCCCACTCATTCACTTACCCCCCACTCATTCACTTACCCCCACTCATTCACTTACCCCCCCCACTCATTCACTTACCCCCCCACCCTCATTCACTTACCCCCCCACTCATTCACTTACCCCCCACTCATTCACTTACCCCCCCACTCATTCACTTACCCCCCCACTCATTCACTTACCCCCCCCCACTCATTCACTTACCCCCCCACTCATTCACTTACCCCC
>NW_027015021.1:0-12303 GCF_036934945.1 Oncorhynchus masou masou
TCAATTCAATTCAAAGGAGCTTTATTGGCATGGGAAACATGTGTTAACATTGCCAAAGCAGAAGTAAAGGTTATATAATATATATAAAGTGAAAAACAATAAAAAAATAACAGTAGACATCACACATACAGAAGTTTCAAAACAATAAAGACATTACAAATGTCATATTATATATACAGTGTTTTTACATCTCTCTCTCTCTCTCTCTCTCTCTCTCTCTCTCTCTCTCTCTCTCTCTCTCTCTCTCTCTCTCTCTCTCTCTCTCTCTCTCTCTCTCTCTCTCTCTCTCTCTCTCTCTCTCTCTCTCTCTCTCTCTCTCTCTCTCTCTCTCTCTCTCTCTCTCTCTCTCTCTCTCTCTCTCTCTCTCTCTCTCTCTCTCTCTCTCTCTCTCTCTCTCTCTCTCTCTCTCTCTCTCTCTCTCTCTCTCTCTCTCTCTCTCTCTCTCTCTCTCTCTTCTCTCTCTCTCTCTCTCTCTCTCTCTCTCTCTCTCTCTCTCTCTCTCTCTCTCTCTCTCTCTCTCTCTCTCTCTCTCTCTCTCTCTCTCTCTCTCTCTCTCTCTCTCTCTCTCTCTCTCTCTCTCTCTCTCTCTCTCTCTCTCTCTCTCTCTCTCTCTCTCTCTCTCTCTCTCTCTCTCTCTCTCTCTCTCTCTCTCTCTCTCTCTCTCTCTCTCTCTCTCTCTCTCTCTCTCTCTCTCTCTCTCTCTCTCTCTCTCTCTCTCTCTCTCTCTCTCTCTCTCTCTCTCTCTCTCTCTCTCTCTCTCTTCCATGCCCGGACTTTCACTCATAAACCACAGCTGTTTAGTCTGATCTCACATCTCTTCCATATTGTCTAATTAACCCACATGGTCTTGTGCTCTGCTCCCCACCACTCTCTCTCTGAACAGAACAGTGTACAATAAGACGTCATTAGTAACTGACTTGCCTAGTTAAATAAAAAAAAATGTATTTTTTTTATTTTTATCGTAAACATTACACAGGGATACACAGTCGATGGGGTTTATAATAGTGTACGAATTTAGATGACAGCTGATCATGCTGCCTCATGAGTTGGCTAGGAGCTTGTTATTGCACATTCACGATAACATGTAACCTTTGTAGGTCTCAAAAGGGTTGTAAGTTAGGACCAATATTATTGATAGTGTTCTCCTTGTTATGTAAACTGATGCTGTGCTAAATGAGAGACAGGGTCAGTCAGTGTAACCCTGAAGAACCTTGGTCAGATGACAGTATTGACTGGTCGAGGCCTAGTTGGTGTTAATGTCGGGCTAGTTTAAGACAGCCGTCAGCCAGACAGCTGTGCCTGCATGTTTCACATTCTGTCTGTAGCACTTGGAAGGACTTGTTGCACAAATGCTAAGCTGTGTACGTGTCTAAGGAATGCAATATTATGCATCTTTGTGCAATACTTTAAGACATATGGTCAGTATGAACTTAGATTGTCATTACGCTGTGGTTGTGTGTGTGTGTGTGTGTGTGTGTGTGTCACAATAGTGAATCATCCATCATGGAGAAGCACATTTGAAGAACAGCAGCTTCCCTGAACATATCACCCCTCTCTGCTCCAAAAGCCTGTCCTCTCTCTGTTGATGCTCCACAGAACTCCACAGTGAGACTCCTCTCCACCACTCAGTCCTCCAATAATCTGTACCATATAAGACCAGGGAGAATCCTGCCCCGACAGCCCCCAAAATGTCAGCTCCAGTGATGCAAGCCAGAGAGAGAGAGCAGGAACGTGGTTCTCCTTTGGATACCAGAGTAAACATTCTGAAGGAGTAGGATGGTCCTCTGGCTGGCTGTGTGGAGCTGTCTGGACAGGCTCAGCTCAGAGCAGCAGAACAATGCTACTCTAGACACACATCTTGGGCCAGAGCCTCCCTGCCTGGCTGGCTGCCTCCCTGCCCTCCCTGCCTGGCTGGCTGTCACCGTCTCCTAATAAAGGCAGAATGGAGAGACAGCCGGCCAGGGTATGATAGGCCATAAGGGGCAGAGGGGGTACAGGTAAAGCAACGTTACTAAGGGGGTACAGGTAAAGCAACGTTACTAAGGGGCAGAGGGGGTACCGGTAAAGTAACATTACTAAGGGGGTACAGGTAAAGTAACATTACTAAGGGGGTACCGGTAAAGTAACGTTACTAAGGGGGTACCGGTAAAGTAACGTTACTAAGGGAGTACAGTAAAGATAACGTTACTAAGGAGTAGAGGGGTACAGGTAAAGTAACGTTACTAAGGGGGTACAGGTAAAGTAACGTTACTAAGGAGTAGAGGGGGTACAGGTAAAGTAACGTTACTAAGGAGTAGAGGGGGTACAGGTAAAGTAACATTACTAAGGAGTAGAGGGGGTACAGGTAAAGTAACGTTACTAAGGGGGTACAGGTAAAGTAACGTTACTAAGGATGAAGGGGTACAGGTAAAGTAAGCGTTACTAAGGGGTGCAGGTAAAGTAAGCGTTACTAAGGAGTAGAGGGGTATACAGGTAAAGTAACGTTACTAAGGGGGTACAGGTAGTAACGTTACTAAGGGTAGAGGGTACAGGTAAAGTAACGTTATAAGGGGTACAGGTAAAATAGCACGTTACTAAGGAGTAGAGGGGTACAGGTAAAGTAACGTTACTAAGGGGGTACAGGTAAAGTAGCGTTACTAAGGAGTAGAGGGGTACAGGTAAAGTAGCGTTACTAAGGGGGTACAGGTAAAGTAACGTTACTAAGGAGTAGAGGGGTACAGGTAAAGTAACGTTACTAAGGGGTACAGGTAAAGTAACGTTACTAAGGAGTAGAGGGGTACAGGTAAAGTAACGTTACTAAGGGGTACAGGTAAAGTAGCGTTACTAAGGAAGAAGAGGGGGTACAGGTAAATAGCGTTACTAAGGGGTGCAGGTAAGGTAACACGTTCTACTAAGAAGAAAGGTAAAATAACGTTACTAAGGGGTACAGGTAAAGTAACGTTACTAAGAAGTAGAGGGGTACAGGTAAAGTAACGTTACTAAGGGGTACAGGTAAAGTAACGTTACTAAGGAGAAGAGGGGTACAGGTAAAGTAACGTTACTAAGGAGTAGAGGGGGTACAGGTAAAGTAACATTACTAAGGAGTAGAGGGGTACAGGTAAAGTAACATTACTAAGGAGTAGAGGGGTACAGGTAAAGTAGCATTACTAAGGAGTAGAGGGGTACAGGTAAAATAACGTTACTAAGGAAGAGGTACAGGTAAAGTAACGTTACTAAGGAGTAGAGGGGTACAGGTAAAGTAACGTTACTAAGGGGTACAGGTAAAGTAACGTTACTAAGGAGATAGAGGGGTACAGGTAAAGTAACGTTACTAAGGGGTACAGGTAAAGTAACGTTACTAAGGAGTAGAGGGGGTACAGGTAAAGTAACGTTACTAAGGGGGTACAGGTAAAGTAACGTTACTAAGGAGAAGAGGGGGTACAGGTAAAGTAACGTTACTAAGGAGTAGAGGGGTACAGGTAAAGTAACATTACTAAGGAGTAGAGGGGTACAGGTAAAGTAACGTTACTAAGGGGTACAGGTAAAGTAACGTTACTAAGTAGAGGGTACAGGTAAAGTAGCGTTACTAAGGGTACAGGTAAAGTAACGTTACTAAGGAGTAGAGGGGGTACAGGTAAAGTAACGTTACTAAGGGGGTACAGGTAAAGTAACGTTACTAAGGAGAAGAGGGTACAGGTAAAGTAACGTTACTAAGGAGTAGAGGGGTACAGGTAAAGTAACATTACTAAGGAGTAGAGGGGTACAGGTAAAGTAACATTACTAAGGAGTAGAGGGGTACAGGTAAAGTAGCATTACTAAGGAGTAAGAGGGGTACAGGTAAAATAACGTTACTAAGAGAGGTACGGTAAAGTAGCGTTACTAAGGAGTAGAGGGGGTACAGGTAAAGTAACGTTACTAAGGGGTACAGGTAAAGTAACGTTACTAAGAGGTACAGGTAAAGTAACGTTACTAAGGAGTAGAGGGGGTACAGGTAAAGTAACGTTACTAAGGGAAGTTACAGGTAAAAGTAACGTTACTAAGGAGAAGAGGGGTACAGGTAAAGTAACGTTACTAAGGAGTAGAGGGGTACAGGTAAAGTAACATTACTAAGGAGTAGAGGGGTACAGGTAAAGTAACATTACTAAGGAGTAGAGGGTACAGGTAAAGTAGCATTACTAAGGAGTAGAGGGGTACAGGTAAAATAACGTTACTAAGGGGTACAGTAAAGTAACGTTACTAAGAAGTAGAGGGGTACAGGTAAAGTAGCGTTACTAAGGGGGTACAGGTAAAGTAACGTTACTAAGGAGATAGAGGGGGTACAGGTAAAGTAACGTTACTAAGGGGTACAGGTAAAGTAGCGTTACTAAGGATAGAGGGGTACAGGTAAAGTAACATTACTAAGGAGTAGAGGGGTACAGGTAAAGTAACATTACTAAGGAGTAGAGGGGGTTCAGGTAAAGTAACATTACTAAGGGGAAGAGGGGTACTGGTAAATTAATGTTACTAAGGGGAAGAGGGGTACAGGCAAAGTAACGTTACTAAGGGAAGAAGAGGTACAGGTAAAGTACCGTTACTAAGGGGTACCATTAAAGTAACGTTACTAAGGGGCAGAGGGTACAGTTAAAGTAACGTTACTAAGGAGAAGGGGTACAGGTAAAGTAACGTTACTAAGGGGTACCATTAAAGTAACGTTACTAAGGGGCAGAGGGTACAGGTAAAGTAACGTTACTAAGGGGAAGATGGGGTACAGGTAAAGTAACGTTACTAAGGAGTAGAGGGGTACAGGTAAAGTAACGCGTTACCAAGGGAGTACAAGGTAAAAGTAACGTTACTAAGAGGCAGAGGGGTACAGGTAAAGTAACGTTACTAAGGAGCAACATGACCCTTCAAGCCACACTTGGCGGGTCATGTAACATCTGCTATCTTAACCCGGAAGCCAGCCGCACCAATGTGTCGGAAGAAACACTGTTCAACTGACGCCCGAAATCAGCTTGCAGGCACCCAGCCCACAACAAGGAGTCGCTAGAGTGCGTGGAGCCAAGAAAAGCACCCGGCATCGAACCCCAGGCTGTAGTGACGCTGCAACACTGCAATGCAGTGTCTTAGGCAACTGCGTAACTCAGGGGCGTGGTGGACCATTCTTGATACACTTAGGAAACTGTTGAGCATGGAATACACAGTGGTGTTGCAATTCATGACACACTCAAACCAGTGCGCCTGGCACCTACTACCATACCATTCAAAAGGCACTTAAATATTTTGTCTTGCCCATTCACCCTCTGAATGGCACACATCCATGTCTCAATTGTCTCAAGGCTTAAAAATCCTTCTTTAACCAGTATCCTCCCTTTCATCTGAAGTGGATTTAACAAGTGACATCAGTAAGAGATCATAGCATTCCACTAGATTCACCCGGTCAGTCTGTCATGGGAAGAGCGGGTGTTGATGTTTTGTACAGTCAGAGTATATACAGTACATCAAGACGCCATGGCAATTTTGTAGCGCACATCTATAACAGCTCTTCATCATGTGGCGGTTTCAAGGTAACCGTGCTCAAGAAAGCAGTATAATGGAGTTAATCTCTGACATGTGAACGTCCTCGATCAGAGGAGGCTGGTGGTCAGAGATATAGAAGGACGGGCTCATTGTAATGCCTGCAATTGAATAGATGGAAAGGTTTCCATGTGTTTGATACCATTGCATTTATTCCATACCAGCCATTAAAATGAGTCATATCACCGCCCACCAGCCACCACTGACATCAGTTGATAGTCGTCTATGTGGTTTCTGTGAGTAATTCCACTGTAGAGTTTTAGTTGTGACCACAGGACCGGGTGGAACAAAGTGCCCTATTCTTCACCATCGGTTCCCATAGCTGTTGGAAAATATCTACAACATGGCCGCAGGAAGTAGGGGTGCCGAGGGTGCTGCGGGAAGTAGGGGTGCCGAGGGTGCTGCGGGAAGTAGGGGTGGCCGAGGGTGCTGCGGGAAGTAGGGGTTGCCGAGGGTGCTGCGGGAAGTAGGGGTTGCCGATGGTGCTGCGGGAAGTAGGGGTGCCGAGGGTGCTGCGGGGAAGTAGGGGTGCCGAGGGTGCTGCGGGGAAGTAGGGGTGCCGAGGGTGCTGCGGGGAAGTAGGGGTTGCCGAGGGTGCTGCGGGAAGTAGGGGTGCCGAGGGTGCTGCGGGAAGTAGGGGTTGCCGAGGGTGCTGCGGAAGTAGGGGTTGCCCGAGGGTGCTGCGGGAAGTAGGGGTTGCCGAGGGTGCTGCGGGAAGTAGGGGTGCCGAGGGTGCTGCAGCACCCCCTGATAAAAAAATAAATTCAAACATTTTATCTCCCCAAAATGTGTTAACTAGGCCTTTAATTACTCCTGTATGAGCAGAGGTCAACACTCCTGTATGAGCAGAGGTCAACACTCCTGTATGAGCAGAGGTCAACACTCCTGTATGAGCAGAGGTCAACACTCCTGTATGAGCAGAGAGTCAACACTCCTGTATGAGCAGAGGTCAACACTCCTGTATGAGCAGATAAACAGGCATGTGTTTACTGGTAACTATTGTAATTAGATTTTTAGAAAAGTATAGCCCTAGTATGTGATTGTAGAGAAGACAACCAGTAGAAAGCATAGTACCCGACCACAGCCCAGGCTTAGTACCCGACCACACGGCCCAGGCCTAGTACCCGACCACACGGCCCAGGCCTAGTACCCGACCACAGCCCAGGCTTAGTACCCGACCACAGCAATCCTCAAGGTCAAAGCCTGAAACATGTTCAGTGATCATCCCAATAATCTCTCTTTTGTCCTTAAGTGTGCATTCTGTGACTGCTTGCCACAAATCTAAAAGCAGTAGATTTCTCCCTACAACCAAAAGTTGTTTACATGTCCTCTTACTGGGCCAGTCAAAGACAAGCGTGTGTGTGTGTGTGTGTGTGTGTGTGTGTGTGTGTGTCCTACAGAGGGAGACAGGGTGAAGACAAGGTTAAGCATTTGGGCAGCAGTAAACCTCTTTATTGAGATGGAGGTGACAGTGCAGGACTCTAAACAACATCAAGCAGCCCCAGATCCTTCCGGCAGGTCCTCATACTCACTGTCTACGTCCCAAACGGCACACTATTCCCCTACACTGGGGCCCTGGTTAAAAGCTGTGCACTACATAGGGAATAGGGTGCCATAACAACAAAGACTTGGGGATATGAAGGCTGGACCCGCTGGACAGCATTGGAACACACACACACACATTGGAACACACACATCGGAACACACACACTGTCCAAACCCATTCCTGCAGAATCAGCTCCATAGCAGCGTTATTCAACTCATCTGATATTAAAACATGCAGTAGGGTTTTCTATGAGGAAAGCAATGAGGAGCGCGCACACACACACACACACACACACACACACACGGTCAAAACAGAGTCAATATACGACTCCTTTCAGACAGTGTGTATGGTCTTTAGAACAGTGTGATCTACGGGCTGCAGTAGACAGTTGATGCCTCATTCTTAGCCCCATGCCAGCATAGTAGAATCTGAGCTTAGTAGAATGACAGTTTTGGTTCCTCGAGTCACCACTAATTCTAAGAGCTTGTAGAGCCAAGCCCGTAGGCCTGTTGTCAGTAGAGAGATAGAAGCTGACAACTTTACATTTGCTAGTTTTATTTAGGATTCCCGCTCCTGTGTAACTAGGCTAAACCACTGATGTCACGTAAGATAATTGATTGAATTATCTTTAGTCTACTGGAGCAGATGCCAATATTGTCTCCAATTCAAGACACTGCATCCTTCAGTGATGTTACAGAGACTAAATGATGGAGCACTTGAATTCTGCTTATATCAACATCACGGTCCGGTATTTGCATTTTGGGGTCACATTCAATGAAGAGGTGTGCGTACTGTACATCCAATGAATGATGCAATCTCATATATATATATATATATATATATATATATATATATTTTTACACCTCAACATTGACAGATGAATTATTAAGACCAAGTACTAGACTAGCAAGTCTTCAGTAAACAAAAAGGAGGAATGAAGATCAGGGCCGGACTAACACATTTCGGGCCCGGGGCACCTACCTCCAAGGGGCCCTGGAAAATTATGCCGTTTTTAAGAAAATGTCTTGCTATTCTACACATTTTGCCATTGTGTTAATATGCTATTTGCCCCGCCCCCCCTCAGCACATGTACCCTACCTGCCTGTTCGGTAATCCAGCCATGATGAAGAGAACACGCACTTACTTTTCCTTGGTTCCAACTATTCAATTTCTCAGCATGACATCATGACAGCAACACCACAATTGTGAAAAATAACAGTTCAGGGTTTTGCAGCCAAGGAAGGAAAATACTCTTATTTGTCCAGCAGGGGGCAAGAAGTCTGGTCAGTAGGGAGCAGGCTGGAGGTACAGGAGGTGCAGATGGGACAGGGTTAGGGTCCACACCTTTCAAAGCGGCACCAGGATCAAGCCTCATCCACGATGGAGAAGATCGTTTCAGCAGCCAACAATTATACAACAGTGCCTTCCAGACCACTCTGGAGAGAGCAATAGGGAGAGAGCTGTGCCAAATGAAATCAGTCCAGGAACCAGAAAGACAGAGAGACAGAGAGAGAGAGAGAGACAGACAGACAGAGAGACAGAGCGAGAGAGAGAGATAAGGAGGGGGGAACCAGGGGAGAGAGAGAGAGACAGAGGTAAGAAGAGGGGGGGGACCAGGGAGAGACAGAGAGAGGCAAGGAGAGGGGGGGGACCAGGGAGAGAGAGGTAAGGAGAGGGGGGGACCAGGGAGAGAGAGGTAAGGAGAGGGGGGGGGGGACCAGGGAGAGGAGAGGTAAGGAGAGGGGGGGGGACCAGGGGAGAGAGAGGTAAGGAGAGGGGGGGGGGACCAGGGAGAGAGAGGTAAGGAGAGGGGGGGAACCAGGGAGAGAGAGAGGTAAGGAGAGAGGGGAACCAGGGAGAGAGAGAGAGGTAAGGAGAGGAGGGGGGGACCAGGGAGAGAGAGAGAGGTAAGGAGGGGGGACCAGGGAGAGAGAGGTAAGGAGGAGGGGGACCAGGGAGAGAGAGAGAGGTAAGGAGAGGGGGGGGACCAGGGAGAGAGAGAGGTAAGAGAGGTAATTTTATTACGTTTGCAATTGCAACAAATAATCTGCTCAGACCCCAACCAAGGAACATCAAAAGTCGTGCTATAAATTCACAGACAACACAAAGATTCCTTGATGTCCTTCCAGATTCCCTCTGTCTACCCAATGACACCAGAGGACAAAAATCAGTTAACCACCTAACTGAGGAACTCAATTTAACCTTACGCAATACCCTAGATGCAGTTGCACCCCTAAAAACTAAAAACATTTCTCATAAGAAACTAGCTCCCTGGTACACAGAAAATACCCGAGCTCTGAAGCAAGCTTCCAGAAAATTGGAGCGGAAATGGCGCCACACCAAACTGGAAGTCTTCCGTCTAGCTTGGAAAGACAGTACCGTGCAGTACCGAAGAGCCCTTACAGCAGCTCGATCATCCTATTTTTCTAACTTAATTGAGGACAATAAGAACAATCCAAAATTCCTTTTTGATACGATTCGCAAAGCTAACTAAAAAGCAGCATTCCCCAAGAGAGGATGACTTTCACTTTAGCAGTGATAAATTCATGAACTTTTTGAGGAAAAAATTATGATTATTGAAGAAAGCAAATTACAGACTTTAAATCTGCGTATTCCTTCAAAGCTCAGTTGTCCTGAGTCTGCACAACTCTGCGTGGACCTAGGATCAAGAGAGACGCTCAAGTGTTTTAGTACTATATCTCTTGACACAATGATGAAAATAATCATGGCCTCTAAACCTTCAAGCTGCTTACTGGACCCTATTCCAACTAAACTACTGAAAGAGCTGCTTCCTGTGCTTGGCCCTCCTATGTTGAACATAATAAACGGCTCTCTATCCACCGGATGTGTACCAAACTCACTAAAAGTGGCAGTAATAAAGCCTCTCTTGAAAAAGCCAAACCTTGACCCAGAAAATATAAAAAACTATCGGCCTATATCGAATCTTCCATTCCTCTCAAAAATCTTAGAAAAGGCTGTTGCTCAGCAACTCACTGCCTTCCTGAAGACAAACAATGTATATGAAATGCTTCAGTCTGGTTTTAGACCCCATCATAGCACTGAGATGGCACTTGTGAAGGTGGTAAATGACATTTTAATGGCATCGGACCGAGGCTCTGCATCTGTCCTCGTGCTCCTAGACCTTAGTGCTGCTTTTGATACCATCGATCACCACATTCTTTTGGAGAGATTGGAAACCCAAATTGGTCTACACGGACAAGTTCTGGCCTGGTTTAGATCTTATCTGTCGGAAAGATATCAGTTTGTCTCTGTGGATGGTTTGTCCTCTGACAAATCAACTGTAAATTTCGGTGTTCCTCAAGGTTCCGTTTTAGGACCGCTGTTGTTTTCACTATATATTTTACCTCTTTGGTATGTTATTAGAAAACATAATGTTAACTTTCACTGCTATGCGGATGATAAACAGCTGTACATTTCAATGAAACATGGTGAAACCCCAAAATTGCCCTCGCTAGAAGCATGTGTTTCAGACATAAGGAAGTGGATGGCAGCAAACTTTCTACTTTTAAACTCGGATAAAACAGAGATGCTTGTTCTAGGTCCCAGAAACAAAGAGATCTTCTGTTGAATCTGACAATTAATCTTAATGGTTGTACAGTCATCTCAAATAAAACTGTGAAGGACTCCCGGCGTTACTCTGGACCCTGATCTCTCTTTTGAAGAACATATCAAGACCATTTCAAGGACAGCTTTTTCCATCTACGTAACATTGCAAAAATCAAGAAACTTTCTGTCCAAATGATGCAGAAAAATTAATCCATGCTTTTGTCACTTCTAGGTTAGACTACTGCAATGCTCTACTTTCCGGCTACCTGGATAAAGCACTAAATAAACTTCAGTTAGTGCTAAATCACGGCTGCTAGAATCCTGACTAGAACCAAAAATTTGATCATATTACTCAGGCTAGCCTCCCTACACTGGCTTCCCTGTCAAGCAAGGGCTGATTTCAAGGTTTCTGCTAACCTACAAAGCATTGCATGTTGCTCCTGCCTATCTCTCTGATTTGGTCCTGCCGTACATACCTACACGTATAGCTACGGTCACAAGACGTAGGCCTCCTAATTGTCCTAAATTTCCTAAGCAAACAGCTGGAGGCAGGGCTTTCTCTATAGGCTCCATTTTTGTAAGAACGGTCTGCCTACCCATGTCAGAGACGCAAACTCGGTCTCAACCTTTAAGTCTTTACTGAAGACTCATCTCTTCAGTGGGTCATATGATTGGTGTAGTCTGGCCCAGGAGTGGGAAGGTGGCTCTGGAGCAACGAACCACCCTTGCTGTCTCTGCCTGGCCGGTTCCCTCTTTCCCACTGGGATTCTCTGCCTCTAACCCTGTACAGAGGCTGAGTCACTGGCTTGCTGGGGCTCTCTCATGCCGTCCTGGAGGGGGTGCGTCACCTGGTGGGTTGATTCACTGATGTGGTCATCCTGTCTGGGTTGGCGCCCCCCTATGGGTTGTGCCGTGGCGGAATCTTTGCGGGCTATACTCAGCTTTGTCTCCAGGATGGTAAGTTGGTGGTTGAAGATATCCCTCCAGTGGTGTGGGGGCTGTGCTTTGGCAAATGGGTGGGGTTCTATCCTTCCTGTTTGGCCCTGTCCGGCGGTGTCCTCGGGTGGGGCCACAGTCATCTCTGACCCCCTCCTGTCTCAGCCTCAGTATTTATGCATGCAGTAGTTTATGTGTCGGGGGCTGGGGTCAGTTTGGTATATCTGGAGTACTTCTCCTGTCCAATTAGGTTATCTGTGTGAATCTAAGTGTGCGTTCTCTAATTCTCCTTCTCTCTCTCGGAGGACCTGAGCCCTAGGACCATGCCCCAGGACTACCTGACATGATGACTCCTTGCTGTCCCCAGTCCACCTGGCCGTGCTGCTGCTCCAGTTTCAACTGTTCTGCCTTATTATTATTCGACCATGCTGGTCATTTATGAACATTTGAACATCTTGGCCATGTTCTGTTATAATCTCTACCGGCACAGCCAGAAAGAGGACTGGCCACCCCACATAGCCTGGTTCCTCTCTAGGTTTCTTCCTAGGTTTTGGCTTTTCTAGGGAGTTTTTCCTAGCCACCGTGCTTATACACCTGCATTGCTTGCTGTTTGAGGTTTTAGGCTGGGTTTCTGTACAGCACTTTGAGATATCAGCTGATGTACGAGAGGGCTATATAAATAAATTTGATTTGATTTGATTTGAAGGAGAGGGGGGACCAGG
>NW_027015022.1:0-12302 GCF_036934945.1 Oncorhynchus masou masou
ACTGGTGCCTCCAGAGATGCAACCTCTCTCATCATCACTCAATGCCTAGGTTTGCCCCATTGTACTCGCACCCTACCATACCCTTGTCTGTACACTATGCCCTGAAACTATCCTACCATAATGAGAAATCTGCTCCTTCAATTCTCTGTTCCCAAAGCACAACACAACCATTTCTTATAGCCTATAGCCGCACCCTCATCCTACTCCTACTCCTACTCTGTTCCTCTGGTGATGTAGAGGTTATCCAAGCCCCTGGAGTGTCCCCAGGCGCTCTCATTTGTTGACTTCTGAAACCGTAAAAGCCTTGGGTTCGTGCATGTTAACATCAGAAGCCTCCTCCCTTAGTTTGCTTTATTCACTTCTTTAGCACACACCGCCAACCCTGATGTCCGTGTCTGAATCCTGCCTTAGGAAGGCCACCAAAAATCCTGAAATTTCCATCCCCAATTACAACATTTTTCGTCAAGACAGAACTGCTAAAGGGGGCAGATTGCAATCTACTGTAGAGATAGAGACTGTAGCTCTTCAGGCTTCTAATTTTAAAGTTCCACCTTTCTGTCACTGTTGCCACTTGTTATAGACCCCCTCAGCTCCCAGCTGTGCCCTGGACACCATATGTGAATTGATTGACCCCATCTATCGTCAGAGTTCGTACTGCTAGGTGACCTAAATTAGGATTAACACCCCAGCCGTCCTACAATCTAAGGTAGATGCTCTCAATCTCACACAAATTATGAAAGAGCCTACCAGGTACATCCCCAAATCTATAAACATGGGCACCTTCATAGATATCATCCTGACCAACTTGCCCTCTAAATGCACCTCTGATGTTTTCAACCAGGATCTCATCAATCGCTGCTTGTGTCCGTTATGGGTCCGCGGTCAAACAGCCACCCCTCATCACTGTCAAACGCTCCCTAAAACACTTCTGCTAGCCTTTCTAATCGACCTGGCCCGAGTAGCATGGAAGGATATTAACCTCATCCCGTAAGTAGAGGGTGCATGGTTATTCTTTAAAAGTGCTTTCCTCACCATTTTAAGAAAGCATGGCCCCTTTAAACTAAGAACAGATATAGCCCTTGGTTGACTCCAGACTTGACTGCCCTTGACCAGCACAAAAACACCCTGTGGAGTACTGCACTAGCATCGAAATGTCCCAGTGATATGAAACTTTTCAGGGAGTTCCGGTTCCGGGTTTGAGCGAGCGGTCGCATCTACACTTCGGTCCGCAGGTAGTATAACTTTTCATTACATTTTCATTACATTTCATTATAGTACAACGGTTTGATTTGTCTAATCTTAGTAATTTCTTCTTAGCTAGCTACATAGCCGTCTTTGTATCAAAGATAATTGCGTAATTATCGTATTTCGTCGTCCTAACGTAGTCTACACTGCTATCTGCCCAGCAGCTAGCTATCGTCCACCGTCTACTAGCACTGTAGAAACTATTACACTCAACTGAACGACTCGATTAGTGTAGTGTTAGCTAGCTACATAGTTGTCTTTGCTGTCTTCGTATCCAAGATAATTGTGTAGTTTAGAGTGTGTAGACTTAGAGTGATTATCTTGATTTACCGAGGTTAGCTAGCCAGCTATTTGTCGTCCTTAACGTAGGAGATACTGCTAGCTAGCTAGCCAACAGCTAGCCAACGTCTACCGAATTGAACTTCATCTACCCGGTCAACATTCCGCTCGCTCCACAGGTAGTATCACATTTTCATTTCACTTCATTACAGTACAACGGTTTGATTTGTTTGATCGTAGCTAGCTAGCTACATAGCCGTCTTTGTATCTAAGACAATTGTGTAGTCTAGAGCGATTTTCTAGGTTAGCTAGCCAGCTATTGTCGTTCTTTTAACGTAACGTTACGTAATCAACACTGCTAGCTAGCCAGCTAGCCAGCTAGCCCCCGAATAGCAGCACTGTAGAAACTATTACACTCGACGGAACGACTTGATTAGTGTAGTGTCAACAACGCAGCCACTGCCAGCTAGCCTACAAAGTCAACAACGCACCCACTGCCAGCTAGCCTACTCCAGCAGTACTGTATCATTTCAATCATTTTAGTCAATAAGATTCTTGCTACGTAAGCTTAACTTTCTGAACATTCGAGACGTGTAGTCCACTTGTCATTCCAATCTCCTTTGCATTAGCGTAGCCTCTTCTGTAGCCTGTCAACTATGTGTCTATCTATCCCTGTTCTCTCCTCTCTGCACAGACCATACAAACGCTCCACACCGCGTGGCCGCGGCCACCGTAATCTGGTTGTCCCAGCACGCACGACCCATGTGGAGTTCCAGGTCTCCGGTAGCCTCTGGAACTGCCGATCTGCGGCCAACAAGGCAGAGTTCATCTCAGCCTATGCCTCCCTCCAGTCCCTCGACTTCTTGGCACTGACGGAAACATGGATCACCACAGATAACACTGCTACTCCTACTGCTCTCTCTTCGTCCGCCCCGTGTTCTCGCACACCCCGAGAGCTTCTGGTCAGCGGGGTGGTGGCACCGGGATCCTCATCTCTCCCAAGTGGTCATTCTCTCTTTCTCCCCTTACCCATCTGTCTATCGCCTCCTTTGAATTCCATGCTGTCACAGTTACCAGCCCTTTCAAGCTTAACATCCTTATCATTTATCGCCCTCCAGGTTCCCTCGGAGAGTTCATCAATGAGCTTGATGCCTTGATAAGCTCCTTTCCTGAGGACGGCTCACCTCTCGCAGTCCTGGGCGACTTTAAACTCCCCACGTCTACCTTTGACTCATTCCTCTCTGCCTCCTTCTTTCCACTCCTCTCCTCTTTGACCTCACCCTCTCACCTTCCCCCCTACTCACAAGGCAGGCAATACGCCCGACCTCATCTTTACTAGATGCTGTTCTTCCACTAACCTCATTGCAACTCCTCCAAGTCTCCGACCACTACCTTGTATCCTTTTCCTCTCGCTCTCATCCAACACTTCCCACACTGCCCCTACTCGGATGGTATCGCGCCGTCCCAACCTTTCGCTCTCTCTCCCCCGCTACTCTCTCCTCTTCCATCCTATCATCTCTTCCCTCTGCTCATACCTTCTCCAACCTATCTCCTGATTCTGCCTCCTCAACCCTCCTCTCTTCCCTTTCTGCATCCTTTGACTCTCTATGTCCCCTATCCTCCAGGCCGGCTCGGTCCTCCCCTCCCGCTCCGTGGCTCGACGACTCATTGCGAGCTCACAGAACAGTGCTCCGGGCAGCCGAGCGGAAATGGAGGAAAACTTCGCCTCCTGCGGACCTGGCATCCTTTCACTCCCTCCTCTCTACATTTTCCTCCTCTGTCTCTGCTGCTAAAGCCACTTTCTTCCACTCTAAATTCCAAGCATCTGCCTCTAACCCTTGGAAGCTCTTTGCCACCTTCTCCTCCCTCCTGAATCCCCCTCCCCCCCTCCTCCCTCTCTGCAGATGACTTCGTCAACCATTTTGAAAAGAAGGTTGACGACATCCGATCCTCGTTTGCTAAGTCAAACGACACCGCTGGTTCTGCTCACACTGCCCTACCCTGTGCTCTGACCTCTTTCTCCCCTCTCTCTCCAGATGAAATCTCGCTTCTTGTGACGGCCGGCCGCCCAACAACCTGCCCGCTTGACCCTATCCCCTCCTCTCTTCTCCAGACCATTTCCGGAGACCTTCTCCCTTACCTCACCTCGCTCATCAACTCATCCCTGACCGCTGGCTACGTCCCTTCCGTCTTCAAGAGAGCGAGAGTTGCACCCCTTCTGAAAAAACCTACACTCGATCCCTCCGATGTCAACAACTACAGACCAGTATCCCTTCTTTCTTTTCTCTCCAAAACTCTTGAACGTGCCGTCCTTGGCCAGCTCTCCCGCTATCTCTCTCAGAATGACCTTCTTGATCCAAATCAGTCAGGTTTCAAGACTAGTCATTCAACTGAGACTGCTCTTCTCTGTATCACGGAGGCGCTCTGCACTGCTAAAGCTAACTCTCTCTCCTCTGCTCTCATCCTTCTAGACCTATCGGCTGCCTTCGATACTGTGAACCATCAGATCCTCCTCTACACCCTCTCCGAGTTGGGCATCTCCGGCGCGGCCCACGCTTGGATTGCGTCCTACCTGACAGGTCGCTCCTACCAGGTGGCGTGGCGAGAATCTGTCTCCTCGCCACGCGCTCTCACCACTGGTGTCCCCAGGGCTCTGTTCTAGGCCCTCTCCTATTCTCGCTATACACCAAGTCACTTGGCTCTGTCATAACCTCACATGGTCTCTCCTATCATTGCTATGCAGACGACACACAATTAATCTTCTCCTTTCCCCCTTCTGATGACCAGGTGGCGAATCGCATCTCTGCATGTCTGACAGACATATCAGTGTGGATGACAGATCACCACCTCAAGCTGAACCTCGGCAAGACGGAGCTGCTCTTCCTCCCGGGAAGGACTGCCCGTTCCATGATCTCGCCATCACGGTTGACAACTCCATTGTGTCCTCCTCCCAGAGCGCTAAGAACCTTGGCGTGATCCTGGACAACACCCTGTCGTTCTCAACTAACATCAAGGCGGTGGCCCGTTCCTGTAGGTTCATGCTCTACAACATCCGCAGAGTACGACCCTGCCTCACACAGGAAGCGGCGCAGGTCCTAATCCAGGCACTTGTCATCTCCCGTCTGGATTACTGCAACTCGCTGTTGGCTGGGCTCCCTGCCTGTGCCATTAAACCCCTACAACTCATCCAGAACGCCGCAGCCCGTCTGGTGTTCAACCTTCCCAAGTTCTCTCACGTCACCCCGCTCCTCCGCTCTCTCCACTGGCTTTCAGTTGAAGCTTGCATCCGCTACAAGACCATGGTGCTTGCCTACGGAGCTGTGAGGGGAACGGCACCTCAGTACCTCCAGGCTCTGATCAGGCCTGCTCGCCTCCCTACCACTGAGGAAGTACAGTTCCCGCTCAGCCCAGTCAAAACTGTTTGCTGCTCTGGCCCCCCAATGGTGGAACAAACTCCCTCACGACGCCAGGACAGCGGAGTCAATCACCACCTTCCGGAGACACCTGAAACCCCACCTCTTCAAGGAATACCTAGGATAGGATAAAGTAATCCTTCTCACCCCCCCCCTTAAATGATTTAGATGCACTATTGTAAAGTGGCTGTTCCACTGGATGTCAGAAGGTGAATTCACCAATTTGTAAGTCGCTCTGGATAAGAGCGTCTGCTAAATGACTTAAATGTAAATGTAAGTCAGGAACCAATACACACAGTCAGTTAGGAAAACAAAGGCTAGCTTTTTCAAACATAAATTTGCATCCTACAGCACTAATTCCAAAAGGTTTTGGGAGACTGTAAAGTCCATGGAGAATAAGAGCTCCTCCTCCCAGCTGCCCACTGCACCGAGACTAGGAAACAATGTCATCACTGATATAACCATGAAAATTGAGAATTTCAATACACATTTCTCTACGCGGTCATCCCCATATTCAAAAGGGGAGAGACTCTAGACCCAAACTGTTTGACCTATATCCATCCTGCCCTGCCTTTCTAAAGTCTTTGAAAGCCAAGCAAACAAACAGATCAAAGACCATTTCGAATCCCACTGGTTTCCGAGCTGGTCCTGGGTGCACCTCAGCCAAGCTCAAGGTCCTAAACGATATCATAACCACCATTGATAAAAGCCAGTACTGTGCAGCCATCTTCATCGACTTGGCCAAGGCCTTCGACTCTGTCAATCACCGTATTCTTATCGGCAGACTCAACAGCCTTGGTTTCTCTAATGACTGCCTCGCCTGGTTCACCAACTACTTCTCAGATAGAGTTCAGTGTGTCAAATTGGAGGGCCTGTTGTCCGGACCTCTGGCAGTCTCTATGGGGGTGCGACAGAGTTCAATTCTCAGGCCGACACTCTTCTCTGTATATATCAATGATGTCGCTCTTGCAACGGGTGAATCTTTAATCCACCTCTACGCAGACGATAACATTCTGTATATATCTGTCCCTTCTTTGGATACTGTGTTAACCTCTTGAAACTCCCCATCCCGGATCCGGGATTGTGACTAAGCCTCAGGCTCATTAGCATAACGCAACGTTAACGATTTCTGAAAATCGCAAATAAAATTAAAATAATGCGTTTGCTCTCAAGCTTAGCCTTTTCTTAACAACACTGTCATCTCAGATTTTCAAAATATGCTTTTGAACCATAGAAATTGACTAATTTGTGTAAGAGTATGCTAAGCTAGCATAGCATTTTGTGTAGCATGTAGCACGCAACATTTTCACAAAAGCCAGATAACCAAATAAATAAAATAATTTACCTTTGAAGAGCTTCTGATGTTTTCAATGAGGAGACTCCCAGCCACATACCAGATGCGCAGTGTTTCCTGAAAGCGTCTGTGTGTAGGAGAAATCGTTCCGTTTTCTACATTGCGCCTGGCTGCGAAAGCGAACCGAAAATGCAGTCACCTACAACGTGAAACTTTTTCCGGATTAACTACATAATATCGACCGAAACATGGCAAACGTTGTTTGGAATCAATCCTCAAGGTGTTTTTTCACATATCTCTTCATTGACATGCAGTTCGTGGAAGCTTGCTTCTCTCTCTGTGCCCCATGGAAAAATACTGGCAGGTGACTTTTGCGCACCAATTTCGGCGCAGGACACCGGGCGGACACGTGGTAAATGTGGTCTCTTATGGTCAATCTTCCAATGATCTGCCTACAAATACGTCACAATGCTGCAGACACCTTGGGGAAACGACAGAAAGGGCAGACTCATTCCTCTTGCGTTCACAGCCATATAAGGAGATCATGAAAGACAGAGCCTCAAAATCCTTGTCATTTCCTGGATGCCAAGTCATCTTGGTTTTGCCTGAAGCTCACGTTAAAGGGCACGCACAGAGAAGATATTTGTATTTCTGGACACGTCAGAGTGTTTTCTTTCGAACAGTAGCAATTATATGCATAGTCGAGCATCTTTTTGTGACAAAATATCTTGTTTAAAACGGGAACGTTTTTCTTCCAAAAATGAAATAGCGCCACCATAGGTGTAAGAGGTTAACAAACCTCCAAACGAGCTTCAACGCCATACAACACTCCTTCCCTGGCCTCCAATTGCTCTTAAATGCTAGTCAAATGAAATGCATGCTCTTCAACCGATCGCTGCCCGCACCTGCCCACCCGACTAGCATCACTACTCTGGACGGTTATGACTTAGAATATGTGGACAACTATAAATACATAGGTGTCTGACTAGACTGTAAACTCTCCTTCCAGACTCACCTTAAGCATCTCCAATCCAAAGTTAAATCTAGAATTGGCTTCCTATTATGCAACACAGCCTAACTTACCCTCGTAAAACTGACTATCCTACCAATCCTTGACTTCAGCGATGTCATTTACAAATTAGCCTCCAACACTCTACTCAGCAAATTGGATGCAGTCTATTACAGTGCCATTAGTTTTTTCACCAAAGCCCCATATACTACCCACCACTGCGACCTGTATGCACTCGTTGGCTGGTCCTTGCTTCATATTCGTCGCCAAACCCACTGGCTCCAGGTCATCTATAACTCTTTGCTAGGTATATCTCTGCCTTATCTCAGCTCACTAGTCACCCTAGCAACACCCACTCGTAACACGTGCTCTAGCGGGTATATTTCACTGGTCACCCCCAAAGCCAATTCCTCCTTTGGTCGTCTTTCCTTCCAGTTCTCTGCTGCCCTGACTGGAATGACTGGAACGAATTGCAAAAATCTCTGAAGCTGGAGACTCTCCCTCACTAGCTTTAAGCACCAGCTGTCAGAGCAGTTTACAGATCATCTACCTACCACCTACCTACCTCATCCCCATATAAAATAATTTGCAAATAAATTCATTCATAATCCTACAATGTGATTTTCTGGATTTTTTTTCGCATTTTGTCTGTCATAGTTAAAGTGTACCTATGATGAAAGTTACAGGCCTCTCTCATCTTTTTAAGTGGGAGAACTTGCACAATTGGTGGCTGACTAAATACTTTTTTGCCCCACTGTAGTTACTGTAGCAAATAATACATAATTTTTTCACATTTTCAAAATGTATTGACTTACTTGAATAGGTTCTCCCAGCCATGTGGACAATTGAAAACTGGGCAGCAAAGTGTGGTTGTCGCCAGAGCGGTTTAGAGCATATTACTATTTGCCTGTGAATAAACATACAAACTTGCTTTGCTGAATTCTTGATGCACAACCGAAGGTGCTGCCATGTCCTGCCAGCATGCCCACCAGCGAGCCACTCAGACGGAGAATGACGCGTGGAAGAGGGCGAGGAACGAGATGGGAGTAACAATCCAGGCTGTTTAACAAGTGGAAAGGGGAAAAGTATTATTATTATTAACCCCACACATTAATTATATAAAAGCCCCTTAGAAATTTGGTTTCGACAGCTGGAGGCATTTTGTTTTTCCACAAGTGTACTGTAGCAGGCTGTGAATTCTGCAAACAACGTTTATAGGATGGGCTATTAGCTGAATAGTCTATTCAACCTTTACTAAAGAATTGTCTAATAGCTAGGTGTGAAAACCCCCACCCCAACTTGCAATACATTTTTTACCATTCCAAGGCACTGCATCTCAGTGCAAGAGTCATTACTACCTTCCTGGATCGAATACAGGCTGTATCACATCCAACCGTGATTTGGAGTGCCATAGGGTGGGGCACAATTGGCCCAGCATCATCCGGGTTTGGCCGGGGTCGGCCATCATTGTAAATATAAAATTTGTTCTTACCTGACTTGCCTAAAGGTTCAATTTAAAAAACAACTGGCAGCAACCACTGCACAATCAATAGGAAGTGAACAGTGTCTGGTGCTGAAAAATAGCTAACTTGTTATGCAAGTGTTGCACACCAACAGATGGAGAAAACCTACACCAGTCAAGCAATTAATTTCAACAATAATATTAATTTTAATTAGACTTTACAAACAACAAGAGGACAAGAGGAAGAGGAGTCTATTTCTTCAGAGCCTAGGCCTATATAAAATAACTTAACTGGCTGATGCAGGTTCGATACCCATGCCGGCCTCCACCGGGAGACCCATGAGGCGGCTTTTGGCTTTCATTTAGAATCCTCTATATGTAATTATTGGCGTAGAGTCACATCATATTTTCTGATGTACTGTAAACCTACCATAGGCAACACAAGTCTCACTAGTGTTGCTTATGTGCTGTTAAAAGTGGTGTAGGTCTTATTTATTTAAAGAGCATATTGAAGTTAGAAGCAATAGTGTTATGATCTCCACCCGGCACAGCCAGGAGAGAACTGGTCACCCCTCAGAGCCTGGCTCCTCTCTAGGTTTCTTCCTAGGTTCCAACCTTTCCAGGGAGTTTTTCCGAGCCACCGTGCTTCTACATCTGCATTGCTTGCTGTTTGGGGTTTTAGGCTGGATTTCTGTACAGCACTTTGTGACATCGGCTGATGTAAAAGGGCTTTATAAATAAATTTGATTGACTGATAGGATTTGAAGCAAATGCCTACAACTATTTTAGCGCCATTTCGCGCTGCTCTGAGACAAACATGGGGGCTGGTCTTGATAAATCAATGACATTTTTATTTTCCCTTAATCTCCGTTTGGGTATTGGTTAGACTATAATAAAAAATGAGGGTACAGAAATGGTATGCTCTTAGTGTGAAATGGTATTCTCTTAGTCTCATGTGTGCCCTGCCTCTTTAGCTAAATATTTTCCATTCTAACCTAACAGAAACCCAGAGGGCTTTGCTTTTTCTTGGAATAGAAACACGATAATATTAACCTCTTGAAACTCCCCATCCCGGATCCGGGATTGTGACTAAGCCTCAGGCTCATTAGCATAATGCAACGTTAACGATTTCTGAAAATCGCAAATAAAATTAAAATAATGCGTTTGCTCTCAAGCTTAGCCTTTTCTTAACAACACTGTTATCTCAGATTTTCAAAATATGCTTTTGAACCATAGAAATTGACTAATTTGTGTAAGAGTATGCTAAGCTAGCATAGCATTTTGTGTAGCATGTAGCACGCAACATTTTCACAAAAGCCAGATAACCAAATAAATAAAATCATTTACCTTTGAAGAGCTTCTGATGTTTTCAATGAGGAGACTCCCAGCCACATACCAGATGCGCAGTGTTTCCTGGGAAAGCGTCTGTGTGTAGGAGAAATCGTTCCGTTTTCTACATTGCGCCTGGCTACCGAAACGAACCGAAATGCAGTCACCTACAACGTGAAACTTTTTCCGGATTAACTACATAATATCGACCGAAACATGGCAAACGTTGTTTGGAATCAATCCTCAAGGTGTTTTTTCACATATCTCTTCATTGACATGCAGTTCGTGGAAGCTTGCTTCTCTCTCTGTGCCCCATGGAAAAATACTGGCAGGTGACTTTTGCGCACCAATTTCGGCGCAGGACACCGGGCGGACACGTGGTAAATGTGGTCTCTTATGGTCAATCTTCCAATGATCTGCCTACAAATACGTCACAATGCTGCAGACACCTTGGGGAAACGACAGAAAGGGCAGACTCATTCCTCTTGCGTTCACAGCCATATAAGGAGATCATGAAAGACAGAGCCTCAAAAATCCTTGTCATTTCCTGGATGCCAAGTCATCTTGGTTTTGCCTGAAGCTCACGTTAAAGGGCACGCACAGAGAAGATATTTGTATTTCTGGACACGTCAGAGTGTTTTCTTTCGAACAGTAGCAATTATATGCATAGTCGAGCATCTTTTTGTGACAAAATATCTTGTTTAAAACGGGAACGTTTTTCTTCCAAAAATGAAATAGCGCCACCATAGGTGTAAGAGGTTAAGCAAGTTAATTAAGCAAGTACCAGTCAAAAGTTTGGACACACCTACTCATTCCAGGATTTTTCTTTATTTGGACTATTTTCTACATTGTAGAATAATAGTGAAGACATCACAACTATGAAATAACACATATGGAACCAGTTAAAAACAAATTCTTATTTACAAAGACAGCCTAATTCTTTCTCCCCGTCGGGGAATTGAACCATGGTTTTCCACATGCCCGCATTCTCTGGAAACAGCCATTATTGAAAGTACTTGAGGTCACTGAGAAAGTCTGGACATGGCCTGCTCTCCCTTATGTAAGTAATTAGGCACTTTCCCATTTTTACGACAGCATGTATTGTAGGCTGTGTTTACTTGTCAGACTGCACAGTAGCCTAATAAACAAATGCAGGTGGCTTATATCTTCAAAATGCTTTAAATACTTTATTATCCAAATGTAAAAGCACATACGTTACAGTACTGTAATTCTTCATCAGCATTTTTATGCTTTTTGTAACTTCTTGAATCTCCCCATCCCGGATCCGGGTTTGTGACTAAAGCCTCAGGCTCATTAGCATAACGCAACGTTAACGATTTCTGAAAATCGCAAATAAAATGAAAATAATGCGTCTGCTCTCAAGCTTAGCCTTTTCTTAACAACACTGTCATCTCAGATTTTCAAAATATGCTTTTGAACCATAGAAATTGACTAATTTGTGTAAGAGTATGCAAAGCTAGCATAGCATTTTGAGTAACATTTAGCACGCAACATTTTCACAAAAACCAGATAACCAAATAAATAAAATCATTTACCTTTGAAGAGCTTCTGATGTTTTCAATGAGGAGACTCTCAGTTACATACCAAATGCGCAGTTTTTCCTGAAAGCGTCTGTGTGTAGGAGAAATCGTTCCGTTTTCTACATTGCGTCTGGCTACCGAAACGAACCGAAAATTCAGTCACCTACAACGTAAACCTTTTTCCGGATTAACTACATAATATCGACCGAAACATGGTAAACGTTGTTTGGAATCAATCCTCAAGGTGTTTTTTCACATATCTCTTCATTGATATGCAGTTCGTGGAAGCTTGCTTTCCTCTCTGTATCGCATGGAAAAATACTGGCAGGTGACTTTTGCGCACCAATTTCGGCGCAGGACACCGGGGCGGACACCTGGTAAATGTGGTCTCTTATGGTCAATCTTCCAATGATCTGCCCACAAATACGTCACAATGCTGCAGACACCTTGGGGAAACGACAGAAAGGGTTGACTCATTCCTCTCGCATTCACAGCCATATAAGGAGACAATGGAAAACAGAGCCTCAAAATCCTTGTCATTTCCTGGATGCCATCTCATCTTGGTTTTGCCTGAAGCTCACGTTCTAGGGCACGCACAGAGAATATCTTGGTATTTCTGGACACGTCAGAGTGTTTTCTTTCGAAAGCTATCAATTATATGCATAGTCGAGCATCTTTTTGTGACAAAATATCTTGTTTAAAATGGGAACGTTTTTCATTCAAAAATGAA
>NW_027015023.1:0-5000 GCF_036934945.1 Oncorhynchus masou masou
TTACAAACTAATACATCCCACTAGGCCTATAATCTAATACATTCCACTAGGCCTATAATCTAATACATTCCACTAGGTTTATAATCTAATACATTCCACTAGGCCTATAATCTAATACATTCCACTAGGCCTATAATCTAAAACATTCCATTAGGCCTATAATCTAATACATTCCACTAGGCCTATAATCTAATACATTCCAGTAGGCCTATAATCTAGTACATCCCACTAGGCCTATAATCTAAAACATTCCAGTAGGCCTATAATCTAATACATCCCACTAGGCCTATAATCTAAAACATTCCAGTAGGCCTATAATCTAATACATCCCACTAGGCCTATAATCTAAAACATTCCACTAGGCCTATAATCTAAAACATTCCACAAGGCCTATAATCTAAAACATTCCAGTAGGCCTATAATCTAAAACATCCCACTAGGCCTATAATCTAAAACATTCCACTAGGCCTATAATCTAATACATTCCACAAGGCCTATAATCTAATACATTCCACTAGGCCTAAAATCTAATACATTCCACTAGGCCTATAATCTAATACATTCCACTAGGTTTACAACCTAATACATTCCACTAGGTTTACAACCTAATAAATCCCACAAGGCTTACAACCTAATAAATCCCACTAGGCGTACAACCTAATAAATCCGACTAGGTTTACAACCTAATAAATCCCACTACGTTTATAACCTAATACATTCCACTAGGCTTACAACATAATACATCCCACTAGGCCTATAATCTAATGCATCCCACTAGGCCTATAATCTAAAACATTCCACTAGGCCTATAATCTAATACATCCCACTAGACCTATAATCTAAAACATTCCACTAGACCTATAATCTAATACATCCCACTAGGCCTATAATCTAATACATTCCACTAGGCCTATAATCTAATACATTCCACTAGGCCTATAATCTAATACATTCCACTAGGCCTATAATCTAATACATTCCACTAGGCCTATAATCTAATACATCCCACTAGGCCTATAATCTAATACATCCCACTAGGCCTATAATCTAATACATCCCACTAGGCCTATAATCTAATACATTCCACTAGGCCTATAATCTAATACATTCCACTAGGCCTATAATCTAAAACATTCCACTAGGCCTATAATCTAATACATCCCACTAGGCCTATAATCTAATACATCCCACTAGGCCTATAATCTAATACATCCCACCAGGCCTATTATCTAATACATCCCACTAGGTTTATAACCTAATACATCCCACTAGGCCTATAATCTAATACATTCCACTAGGCTTACAACCTAATACATCCCACTAGGCCTATAATCTAATACATCCCACTTGGACTATAATCTAATACATTCCACTAGGTTAACAACCTACTAAATCCCACTAGGCTTACAACCTAATCCATTCCACTAGGCTTACAATCTAATACATCCCACTAGGTGTATAACCTAATACATCCCACTAGGTTTATAACCTAATACATCCCACTAGGCCTATAATCTAATAAATCCCACTAGGTTTATAACCTTATACATTCCACTAGGCTTACAACCTAATACATCCCACTAGGTTTACAAACTAATACATCCCACTAGGCCTATAATCTAATACATTCCACTAGGCCTATAATCTAATACATTCCACTAGGTTTTATAATCTAATACATTCCACTAGGCCTATAATCTAATACATTCCACTAGGCCTATAATCTAAAACATTCCATTAGGCCTATAATCTAATACATTCCACTAGGCCTATAATCTAATACATTCCAGTAGGCCTATAATCTAGTACATCCCACTAGGCCTATAATCTAAAACATTCCAGTAGGCCTATAATCTAATGCATCCCACTAGGCCTATAATCTAAAACATTCCAGTAGGCCTATAATCTAATACATCCCACTAGGCCTATAATCTAAAACATTCCACTAGGCCTATAATCTAAAACATTCCACAAGGCCTATAATCTAAAACATTCCAGTAGGCCTATAATCTAAAACATCCCACTAGGCCTATAATCTAAAACATTCCACTAGGCCTATAATCTAATACATTCCACAAGGCCTATAATCTAATACATTCCACTAGGCCTAAAATCTAAGACATTCCACTAGGCCTATAATCTAATACATTCCACTAGGTTTACAACCTAATACATTCCACTAGGTTTACAACCTAATAAATCCCACAAGGCTTACAACCTAATAAATCCCACTAGGCGTACAACCTAATAAATCCCACTAGGTTTACAACCTAATAAATCCCACTACGTTTATAACCTAATACATTCCACTAGGCTTACAACATAATACATCCCACTAGGCCTATAATCTAATGCATCCCACTAGGCCTATAATCTAAAACATTCCACTAGGCCTATAATCTAATACATCCCACTAGACCTATGATCTAAAACATTCCACTAGACCTATAATCTAATACATCCCACTAGGCCTTATAATCTCAATACATTCCACTAGGCCTATAATCTAATACATTCCACTAGGCCTATAATCTAATACATTCCACTAGGCCTATAATCTAATACATTCCACTAGGCCTATAATCTAATACATCCCACTAGGCCTATAATCTAATACATCCCACTAGGCCTATAATCTAATACATCCCACTAGGCCTATAATCTAATACATTCCACTAGGCCTATAATCTAATACATTCCACTAGGCCTATAATCTAAAACATTCCACTAGGCCTATAATCTAATACATCCCACTAGGCCTATAATCTAATACATCCCACTAGGCCTATAATCTAATACATTCCACTAGGCCTATAATCTAATGCATTCCACTAGGCCTATAATCTAATACATCCCACTAGGCCTATAATCTAATACATCCCACTAGGCCTATAATCTAATACATTCCACTAGGCCTATAATCTAATACATTCCACTAGGCCTATAATCTAATACATTCCACTAGGCCTATAATCTAAAACATTCCACTAGGCCTATAATCTAATACATTCCAGCTAGGCCTATAATCTAAATACATCCCACTAGGCCTATAATCTAAAACATTCCAGTAGGCCTATAATCTAATACATCCCACTAGGCCTATAATCTAAAACATTCCAGTAGGCCTATAATCTAATACATCCCACTAGGCCTATAATCTAAAACATTCCACTAGGCCTATAATCTAAAACATTCCACAAGGCCTATAATCTAAAACATTCCAGTAGGCCTATAATCTAAAACATCCCACTAGGCCTATAATCTAAAACATTCCACTAGGCCTATAATCTAATACATTCCACAAGGCCTATAATCTAATACATTCCACTAGGCCTAAAATCTAATACATTCCACTAGGCCTATAATCTAATACATTCCACTAGGTTTACAACCTAATACATTCCACTAGGTTTACAACCTAATAAATCCCAATAGGCTTACAACCTACTAAATCCCACTAGGCCTATAATCTAATACATCCCACTAGGCTTACAACCTACGAAATCCCACTAGGCTTACAACCTACTAAATCCCACTAGGCCTATAATCTAATACATCCCACTAGGCTTACAATTTAATAAATCCCACTAGGCTTACAACCTAATAAATCCCACTAGGCCTATAATCTAATACATCCCACTAGGCCTATAATCTAATACATCCCACTAGGCCTATAATCTAATACATCCCACCAGGCCTATTATCTAATACATCCCACTAGGTTTATAACCTAATACATCCCACTAGGCCTATAATCTAATACATTCCACTAGGCTTACAACCTAATACATCCCACTAGGCCTATAATCTAATACATCCCACTTGGACTATAATCTAATACATTCCACTAGGTTAACAACCTACTAAATCCCACTAGGCTTACAACCTAATCCATTCCACTAGGCTTACAATCTAATACATCCCACTAGGTTTATAACCTAATACATCCCACTAGGTTTATAACCTAATACATCCCACTAGGCCTATAATCTAATACATCCCACTAGGCCTATAATCTAATACATTCCACTAGGCCTATAATCTAATACATTCCACTAGGCCTATAATCTAATGCATTCCACTAGGCCTATAATCTAATACATCCCACTAGGCCTATAATCTAATACATCCCACTAGGCCTATAATCTAATACATTCCACTAGGCCTATAATCTAATACATTCCACTAGGCCTATAATCTAATACATTCCACTAGGCCTATAATCTAAAACATTCCACTAGGCCTATAATCTAAAACATTCCACTAGGCCTATAATCTAAAATATTCAGTTTGCCAGCCCTCGACCAACAACACCTGTGCCAATATATCCTCCAACCACCGGCTTCATGGGCTTATTATCATTTAAGTATGTGTGTGTGTGTGTGTGTGTGTGTGTGTGTGTGTGTGTGTGTGTGTGTGTGTGTGTGTGTGTGTGTGTGTGCGTGCGTGCGTGCGTGCGTGCGTGCGTGTGTGTGTGTGTCTGTCTGTCTGTCTGTCTGTCTGTCTGTGCGATTGTGACTGAGCCTGTGTGTGGGTGTCTTGTGGGTGTCTTATAGTTTGAAGAATACAATTGAACATGGCTGAATAACACACACACACGGGCACACGCACAGACACAGACACCCACACCAAAAAACAAAAAAAAATGAATCTGTCCCAAATAGCATCCTATTCCCTAAAATGTATGGTTTATACTACTTGGTTTACAGGGTTAATTCTGCTTGGTTACAGAGTTAATGCTGCTTGGTTACAAGGGTTAATGCTGCTTGCTTAGGTTGATTCAGGGTTAATTCTGCTTGGTTACAGGGTTGATTCTGCTTGGTTACACTGGGGTTGATTCTGCTTGGTTAATTCTACTTGGTTACAGGGTTAATTCTACTTGGTTACGGGGTTGATTCTGCTTGGTTACAGGGTTGATTCTACTTGGTTACAGGGTTAATTCTGCTTGGTTACAGGGTTGACTTGGTTCTACTTGTTACAGGGTTAATTCTGCTTGGTTA
>NW_027015023.1:10000-12302 GCF_036934945.1 Oncorhynchus masou masou
GTGATAACGGTAATAACGGTGATAACGGTAATAACGGTGATAACGGTGATAACGGTGATAACGGTAATAACGGTGATAACGGTGATAACGGTGATAATGGTGATAATGGCGATAATGGTAACAACAGTGATAGCGGTAACAACGGAGATAACGGTGATAACGGTGATAGCGGTGATAACGGTAACAACAGTTATAGTGGTGATAATGGTAATAACGGTAATAACGGTGATAACGGTGATAACGGTAATAACAGTGATAACGGTGATAACGGTAACAACGGTGATAGTGGTGATAATGGTAACAACAGTGATAGCGGTAACAACGGAGATAACGGTGATAGCGGTGATAACGGTGATAGCGGTGAATTATGAGCTATATTAGCGCGTGGGTCCTTCCTGTCCTTTAAACAGTCTCACCCAGAGTCAGATATTTACATGAACAAGTGCATCCATAAAACCATAAATATATCGCTCTGGTGTTACAGACATGCTCAGTTTTGGAATTGTTAGTTAGATTACTCGTTGGTTATTACTGCATTGTCGGAACTAGAAGCACAAGCATTTCGCTACACTCGCATTAACATCTGCTAACCATGTGTATGTGACCATTAACATCTGCTAACCATGTGTATGTGACAAATAGAATTTAATTTGATTGTATTTGAATCTAAGGATATTCAACAGGATCCATTTCAGTAGGTCTGCACCTGTCACTGTTGTGTTGTGACTAAGAAGAGATGTTCTGTTGGTACAGTATTCCTAGACCTTCTGCTCTCTTACCTACTGTGTTTAGTGGAAACTGTTTCCTTATCCCTCAACTGATATAAATTCTGATGCTATTATTTCCGTTTCTGAACCGTCCCATGAATTCATATGTCAGATTTTCACGACAGCAGTTGTTTCGGTTTGACAGGAGACACGTCAGGGGGGTCGTGATACGACTGAAAGTTCACTGACATTTCAGAGTGTTTGTTTATTTATTAACCTTTTACCTGCTGTCGGTCATACAGAGTGTTTCTGGGTAGTCTTAAACAAATCTACTTTGAAACAAACGTATTCACCTCACACTCATTGGTTACGGGTTTTAAAAAAAGAAGACACCTTGTCAGAAAACACAGAAGACTGAAATGTAGCAAAACCGTTTGACATAGAAACACCGGATTTATCAGCAGTGAAAAAAATCTAATGTTTATTAAATATGAAATTATGAAAAATATGAAAACTTACCACCCATGAGGCCACTAGGTCATTTTACTGCAGGAAATGGCTACGTCAATGGGCCTATAGGTGGAGAACCTGGACAGCTTTCTACTGCAGTCTACTCTTCATCATTGTCCTGTTTTCAATGGCCCTCAATCGCATACCTGAGACTACAACGACAGTTCAAGATGTGGAGACCAATGGAGGGCAAGTCTTCCAATTGATGGGTTGGGATGGGAAAGCACTGTAGATGGTTAGAGACGTATGGAGGGCCTTCTCACACACACACACACACACACACACACACACACACACACACACACACACACACACACACACACACACACACACACACACACACACACACACACACACACACACACACGTACTGTCTGTCTAATAAAGCTGGCTGGCGTGAGAGAGAGTGCTCCCAGATTTACCCATCATGCCTCTCTCTAATCCACCCCGACTGGGGGGGGGGGGGGGTGAGTTTGCACGCTCTGACACTCCGGGAGGTCTAACACACAAACACACACACACACACACACACACACACACACACACACACACACACACACAGACACACAGACATGCTCAGATTTCCAGGGATCTATCAGTCACTGGGTCCGACTGGGCTATTCCTATTATCTTTTCAGTTTTTTTTGTTTTCCATGGTCGGGCCGAGGTCGGGATTACAATTAGGAAGGGGTATCCCCCCCCCCCCTCACACACACACACGCAATCTCACATTTCCAGACCCCTCTGAAGTAGGAGAAAGATGTAGACAGGAGCAGGGGAACTTTTGGGAGCAGAGTTTGAACCCAAAGTCCTGATATGAAACGCAAAGGTCCGTATGTGGATCAGTGTCACACTGTACTGGCAACAGCAGAAGACAATGGGAGTGTCACACTGTACTGGCAACAGCAGCAGGAGACAACGGGAGTGTCACACTGTACTGGCAACAGCAGAAGACAATGGGAGTGTCACACTGTACTGGCAACAGCAGCAGGAGACAATGGGAGTGTCACACTGTACTGGCAACAGCAGCAGGAGACAACGGGAGTGTCACACTGTACTGGCAACAGCAGCAGGAGACAATGGGA
>NW_027015024.1:0-12299 GCF_036934945.1 Oncorhynchus masou masou
GGCAGACACTCCAGACAGACACTCAATTCAAATCAAATTTTATTTGTCACATACACATGGTTAGCAGATGTTAATGCGAGTGTAGCGAAATGCTTGTGCTTCTAGTTCCGACAATGCAGTAATAACCAACAAGTAATCTAACTAACAATTCCTAATCTACTGACTTATACACAGTGTAAGGGGATAAAGAATATGTACATAAGGATATATGAATGAGTGATGGTATAGAGCAGCATAGGCAAGATACAGTAGATGGTATCGAGTACAGTATATACATGTGAGATGAGTATGTAAACAAAGTGGCATAGTTAAAGTGGCTAGTGATACATGTATTACATAAGGATGCAGTCGATGATATAGAGTACAGTATATAGGTATGCATATGAGATGAATAATGTAGGGTAAGTAACATTATATAAGGTAGCATTGTTTAAAGTGGCTAGTGATATATTTACAACATTTCCCATCAATTCCCATTATTAAAGTGGCTGGAGTTGAGTCAGTGTCAGTGTGTAGGCAGCAGCCACTCAATGTTAGTGGTGGCTGTTTAACAGTCTGATGGCCTTGAGATAGAAGCTGTTTTCAGTCTCTCGGTCCCAGCTTTGATGCACCTGTACTGACCTCGCCTTCTGGATAGCGGGTGAACAGGCAGTGGCTCGGGTGGCAGATGTCCTTGATGATCTTATGGCCTTCCTCTGTAACATCGGGTGGTGTAGGGTGTCCTGGAGGGCAGGTAGTTTGCCCCTGATGATGCGTTGTGCAGACCTCACTACCCTCTGGAGAGCCTTACGGTTGAGGGCGGAGCAGTTGCCGTACCAGGCGGTGATACAGCCCGCCAGGATGCTCTCGATTGTGCCTCTGTAGAAGTTTGAGTGCTTTTGGTGACAAGCCGAATTTCTTCAGCCTCCTGAGGTTGAAGAGGCGCTGCTGCGCCTTCTTCACGATGCTGTCTGTGTGAGTGGACCAATTCAGTTTGTCTGTGATGTGTATGCTGAGGAACTTAAAACTGCTACTCTCTCCACTACTGTTCCATCGATGTGGATAGGGGGTGTTCCCTCTGCTGTTTCCTGAAGTCCACAATCATCTCCTTAGTTTTGTTGACGTTGAGTGTGAGGTTATTTACCTGACACCACCTCCGAGGGTCCTCACCTCCTCCCTGTAGGCCGTCTCGTCGTTGTTGGTAATCAAGCCTACCACTGTTGTGTCGTCCGCAAACTTGATGATTGAGTTGGAGGCGTGCGTGGCCACGCAGTCGTGGGTGAACAGGGAGTACAGGAGAGGGCTCAGAACGCACCCTTGTGGGGCCCCAGTGTTGAGGATCAGCAGGAGATATTTGTTACCTACCCTCACCTCCTGGGGGCAGCCCGTCAGGAAGTCCAGTACCCAGTTGCACTGGGGGCGGGTCGAGACCCAGGGTCTCGAGCTTGATGACTGAGCTTGGAGGGTACTATGGTGTTGAATGCCGAGCTGTAGTCGATGAACAGCATTCTCACATAGGTATTCCTCTTGTCCAGATGGGTTAGGGGCAGTGTGCAGTATGGTTGAGATTGCATCGTCTGTGGACCTATTTGAGCGGTAAGCAAATCTGGAGTGGGTCTAGGGTCAGGGTAGGGTGGAGGTGATATGGTCCTTGACTAGCCCTCAAAGCACTTCATGATGACGGAAGTGAGTGCTACGGGGCGGTAGTCGTTTAAGCTCAGTTACCTTAGCTTTCTTGGGAACAGGAATGATGGTGGCCCTCTTGAAGCATGTGGGAACAGCAGACTGGTAGGGATTGATTGAATATGTCCGTAAACACACCAGCCAGCTGGTCTGCGCATGCTCTGAGGGCGCGGCTGGGGATGCCGTCTGGGCCTGCAGCCTTGCGAGGGTTAACACGTTTAAATGTTTTACTCACCTCGTTTAAATGTTTTACTCACCTCGGCTGCAGTGAAGGAGAGACCTCATTTTTCCGTTGCAGGCAGTGTCAGTGGCACTGTATTGTCCTCAAAGCGGGCAAAAAAGTTATTTAGTCTGCCTGGGAGCAAGACATCCTGGTCCGTGACTGGGCTGGATTTCTTCCTGTAGTCCGTGATTGACTGTAGACCCTGCCACATGCCTCTTGTGTCTGAGCCGTTGAATTGGGATTCTACTTTGTCTCTGTACTGACGCTTAGCTTGTTTGATAGCCTTACGGAGGGAATAGCTGCATTGTTTGTATTCAGTCATGTTACCAGACACCTTGCCCTGATTGAAAGCAGTGGTTCGCGCTTTCAGTTTCACACGAATGCTGCCATCAATCCAAGGTTTCTGGTTAGGGAATGTTTTTAATCGTTGCTATGGGAATGACATCTTCAACACACGTTCTAATGAACTCGCACACCGAATCAGCGTATTCGTCAATGTTGTTATTTGACGCAATACGAAACATGTCCCAGTCCACGTGATGGAAGCAGTCTTGGTGTGTGGAGTCAGCTTGGTCGGACCAGCGTTGGACAGACCTCAGCGTGGGAGCTTCTTTTTTAGCTTTTGTCTGTAGGCAGGTATCAGCAAAATGGAGTCGTGGTCAGCTTTCCGAAAGGGGGCGGGGCAGGCCTTATATGCGTGTTAGAGTAACAGTGATCCAAGGTTTTTCCGCCCCTGGTTGCGCAATCGATATGCTGATAAAATTTAGGGGGTCTTGTTTCAGATTAGCCTTGTTCAAATCCCCAACAACGATGAATGCAGCCTCCGGATAAATGGTTTCCAGTTTGCAAAGAGTTAAATACAGTTTGTTCAGAGCCATCGATGTGTCTGCTTGGGGGGATATATACGGCTGTGATTATAATCGAAGAATTCTCTTGGTAGGTAATGCGGTCTACATTTGATTGTGAGGAATTCTAAATCAGGTGAACAGAAGGATTTGAGTTCCTGTATGTTTCTTTCTGCCGCACCATGTCTCGTTAGCCATAAGGCATACACCCCCACCCTCTTCTTACCAGAAAGGTGTTTGTTTCTGTCGGCACGATGCGTGAGAACCCGTTGGCTGCACCGCATCGGATAGCGATCTCTCCAGTGAGCCATGTTTCCGTGAAGCACAGAACGTTACAGTCTCTGATGTCCCTCTGGAATGCTACCCTTGCTCGGATTTCATCAACCTTGTTGTCAAGAGACTGGACATTGGCAAGAATGCTAGGAAGTGGGGGGCACGATGTGCCCGTCTACGTAGTCTGACCAGAAGACCGCTACGTTTCCCTCTTTTTCGGAGTCGTTTTGGGGTCGCTGCATGCGATCCATTCCGTTGTCCTGTTTGTAAGGCAGAACACAGGATCCGCGTCGCGAAAAAACATATTCTTGGTCGTACTGATGGTGAGTTGACGCTGATCTTATATACAGTAGTTCTTCTCGGCTGTATGTAATGAAACCCTAAGATGACCTGGAGGTACTAATGTAAGAAATAACACGTAAAAACAAAAAACTGCATTGTTTCCTAGGAACGCGAAGCGGCCATCTCTGTCGGCGCCGGAAGTATTATTATTACTCACGGCAGGCAGGCAGGCAGGCAGGCAGGCAGGCAGGCAGGCACTCCAGACAGACAGGCACTCCAGACAGACAGGCACTCCAGACAGACAGACACTCCAGACAGACAGACAGACACTCCAGACAGACAGACAGACACTCCAGACAGACAGACAGACACTCACTCCAGACAGACAGAGACACTCCAGAGGCACTCCAGACAGGCAGACAGACAGGCAGACAGACAGGCACTCCAGACAGGCAGACAGATAGGCACTCCAGACAGGCAGACACTCACTCCAGACAGGCAGACACTCACTCCAGACAGACGGACACTCACTCCAGACGGACAGACAGACAGACAGAGACACTCACTCCAGACAGGCAGACACTCACTCCAGACAGGCGGACACTCACTCCAGACAGGCGGACACTCACTCCAGACAGGCGGACACTCACTCCAGACAGGCAGACACTCACTCCAGACAGGCGGACACTCACTCCAGACAGGCGGACACTCACTCCAGGCAGGCAGACAGACAGAGACACTCACTCCAGACAGACAGACAGACAGAGACACTCACTCCAGGCAGACAGACAGAGACACTCACTCCAGGCAGGCAGACACTCACTCCAGGCAGGCACTCACTCCAGACAGACACTCACTCCAGGCAGGCACTCACTCACTCCAGGCAGGCACTCACTCCAGACAGACACTCACTCCAGGCAGGCACTCCAGACAGGCTAAAGCAAATGTTTGACATATTTGAACTGCATTTGGACCCAGTTCTGGAGGTGTAAAGAGAAAATGGAATATGTCACTGGATAACTCACATTCTTACAAAGGGAAAATAAACCTTTCCTGTTAACACATGATTTCACACACACACACACACACACACACACACAAATGAACTGACACAGAACTTCTGACGACTGCTATAGTTATCTGTGTCAGAGACGAAGTATCGCAGGGATACAACGGAGGAGTCATTTGTGAAATGATGCGGAGTCAACTACCTGGACAGCCTCAACCCATTCTCTCTCTCTATTTTGAAATACATTCTCTTCTTCCTGATTGGCCGATTCTCATGACCCCGGTTGGACATGACTCCAACAAGGTCACCAGGAGGGATCAACCAATGAAGTTCAAAGTCACAATCACTCAGTTGACGACATAAAAAAATAGTTAAAAAAAAAAAATGGTGGAAGCCCTAAAATGGTGCTGCCCATACGAATACAGCCTTTTGGCTATTGGAGGCCTCGATCATTCTCTGAGTGAGATCGCCAACAGCATTTAACGCCTTTACTTTTTTTAACAATTAAAAAAAATATATATTTTTTTTTTGTTAAATCGGGACTCTTCCTACATGGCTACAAAAGGTGCAGGTTCTTCATGTGGGTGTGTTTTTCTTGTCATGGTTACATGTTTTGTCCATAGTGATTTAATTGATGATACGGATTGATTAAACTATTTCCTAAAGTACTACTTTACAAGGTATCAAGAGTTCATATCCTATGGAGTACAGACAGAAGTCATTCATTCAACCACGTGGTAAATTGGGATGTTTGGCAGTGGAAATCTGCTGCTTGATCGGTTTAAAAAAATCTAATGAAAAAAAAGTTCACTCTGGGCACAAATACAACTTGTTTGTTGACTTTTCCATAGACGTGGTCGCACATTTTGTTTGCAGTAAGCAACATTGCAGAAGTTGAGTGGATCTGTTTCGATACAAAGGTCTTCATTATGATCACACACACACACACACACACTAAGCCGCTACAGTAAACCTTTCACTTTGGGGTTTAATGTTTTTAATAACAAAGAGGTTCTTTGACTTTTGCAATTTAACTAAAAACGGTCATAAGGTTGGTGCAGTAAGGCCAGTATCTGTTCTTTGGCGCCCCTGCAGACTAGATAATGAAAATGCCTGTGGAGCTCCCATTTCCTACTAAAATCAGAAGCTTTTAGATAAATGAAAAATATCCACTTTGGGTGGCCACAGCGGGAATCAAACCTATGATCACAGCGAAACGACAGAGGTTGAAATTACGTCACACAATTCAGTTTCATTTCCACTTGCTTCTGCTACCTTGTTGATACTTTGAGCACCAATTAAAATCATACAGATAAAGTCACTTAACAGCACAAAATATATACATTTGAATAAACTTTTATTATATGAAGTTACAAACCATTTCATCAAGGAACACAAAACAGAATGAGCGGTTGCAAGTGAGATGGAAATAAAACCAATTGGCGCGCATGGTCAAAAGACTGGACACAATGCCGAACTCAGACCACATCTGAAAATTACTCAAAAATGAAAAAGAAAAAAAATCTCAATTTGACAATATGCTGTCAATTTGTACCCTCTTGGCATCACATTGCAGCAGCACGTGTGGATTGGCTCGTCTCCATTATTACATCCCAAATCACACCCGATTCAGTGCACTATTGACCAGAGCCCTATGGACCCTTGTCAAAAGTAGTTCACTATGTAGGGAATAGGGTGCCATTTGAACCTATACATGAAACAATGTATGGATCCCAAAGCAGGAAGAAAAATTCATGAACATGGACAGTGATTGGCTTGGTGGGCAATGAGAAAACATCAGTTGCATGCTACAAACGATCACAGCGATGTCATCCTTCAGTTTATATAAAAAGCTCTCCAATGAAATTAAAAGTCTTAAATCTGTCACCCCCCAACATAAAACAGCTAGGCACTTCAAATACTACAGAAATAATACTCTGCTGCTCTCAGGTTGAGTTAAAGGGACTGTTCATAGAAAATACTTCACATCTTGGTTTCCTTACCCTGTACGTATTCTATGGACAAGGGGAGGCTAGGTAAACTAACCCAAAGCGTGGATTACTAGAATGATTATGAATACTAAATATGCCAATTTGGATTGAACTATCCCTTTTAAAAGATCGGGGAGTAGAGGGGGAGGGTAATGGTCACCTCCAAGGATATAAAAAACAGTGGAGGTCTCACACACACACAGGGCTAAATCCCCCAGAGAGTACACACACACACGGCTAAATCCCCTAAATCTCAACAAGTCTATAAAAGAGCACCATCTCACGGTGGTCCTCTGTAGCGCCGTTGGTATAGCATGGTGCTTGTAATGACAGGGTAATGGGTTCAATTCCCAGGTACACCCATACGTAAAATGTATTCACGCATGACTAAGTCCCTTTGGATAAAAGAGTGCTAAACAGCATATTATTATGGGCCGTCGACAAGGGGAATTGTAAAGACATGAGAAATGGCGGCACCTTGTGGTCAGAAAGTGTTAGGAAAATTATTATTTAAGAATCTCAGCACTTCAAATGGGGATCATAAAAAACAAATCTATTCTACAACACAACCGCCCCTCCACCAAACTTAGGTTTGATTCCAACACAATATTCCAACTTTTTCCCCAACAGGACATGTCATACAGCCATCAAGTGATTATTTTTTTTTAAATCAAAGCCAAACTGCAAACAAAAAGGAGAGAAAAGAAAAATCACAAGGTGTTGCAGTCTGACAGAGCGTCAAACTCATTGCACTTCAACACGGACAGACAGGACACCAACTTATGTCTTTACATGGTAGTCCTCAGGAACAGCAGAGATCTGGATAGGCGTCCTGTCTGCAGGGCATGTGAGTCACAGCCATGGATGTCCCAGTATATGATTAAAGCCAGAAAAACTGGATTATAAAACAGGGCCTAAAAAGTTGTTTTTGGTCCAGCAGTCATTGTTGAAGGTAGAAACAAAAATCAACCAGCTACTCAAATTCTTTAACCAGCTGAAATATTTTTGGCCATAATTACAATCAGGCTTTGTAATATTTCTAAAACAAGAAATGTTAGTAATAAGTACAATTTAAATACATTTAAAATTGTGACCTCAGTCTTTTAAATCAAAATATCTGAGACAAAATGCTCAGTTGCCCCTTTAAGGGAGGGAAGTTACCATGGTAACGGGGCCACTCACATTCTGTTGTGTGTGTGAGAGAGAGAGAGAGATTTGGGCTCTGACTAGGGAGTTTTTGCTATTCATTGAAGCAGCGGACTCAAAACGAACGTTGAAAAACAACCAAGCTTGTGAACAAAACAATTGAAATAGCCAAGAAACATGGGGACAAAGTCTCACTTTGTGGACTTTAGTAAATTAGACCAACGTGCATGAGCATGAATCTATCAGCACTTCACTCAGTGAGCTCAGCTCCCCTGCCAGGCGGTGTTGCTGCACCAGGTGGGATATAGAATGTGAGCTCAGCTCCCCTGCTCAGCTCCCCTGCTCAGCTCCCCTGCTCAGCTCCCCTGCTCAGCTCCCCTGCTCCAGGTGGGATATAGAATGTGAGCTCAGCTCCCCTGCCAGGCGGTGTTGCTGTACCAGGTGGGACATAGGACTAGTATAATTAGCAGCTACGAAACAAAACAGAAATACTTTGAAAACAGCTATTGCAGAATTCTTCAGACTATTTTTTATTGGTGAATGTAACGCTGGCACTGTGGAGCCCTGCAAATTGACCACCCGCCAAAACCTAAATCTTCCCGCATTTGGCGGGTGGTCATTGTATGCGCCGATTATTTAAAAAAAAAATAATAATAATAAAAATTAAAAAAACTGACCCTACACCAACCACTGTCTGTAGCTTCTTGAACACACCAAGCATCACACAGGGTTCTTCTCACTCTGTGGTGTAATGTGATTAGTAGAAATGAGCCCTGAGGGCTGGGTTGGGAAGATTATTCATGGAGATGAAACGCAGAAGCTGGAGTAATGTTGTGTTGTTAAACTGGTTAGTTTACCCTCAGTGGGAACAATCCCAAAGATGGTGAGCGAGGGTGAGGCGTGCTCTGTGTATCTATTGTTGGGCACAGACGGGGCAGTCAGGGGAGAGAGATGTTGTGAGCGAGTCGCAGACCCAGTCCCTCCCTTGGTCATTGGTAGTTCTTGATCGAGGCCAGTAGAGGTGGGCTGTGGTTCTGAGCCTGTGCCCAGTGTACAAGATGAGGGTTGTGAAGGGACAAGGCAGTCCCTAGTGAGGGGACAGGACCGTCCCTTGAGTTGTAATTGGTAGTAGTTGATTAGGGACAGCCCTATGGACAGAGGCTGACAGTGACACTCAGTGTATATTATGAGAGGGCACAGGGCAGCCCCTTGGCAGTTCTTTATGGAGGCCGGCAGAGGCAGTCGACGAATCGGAGCCATGTTCTGTTGTGCCGAGGGTCCCGAGGTCATGGTAGAAGGTAATTCTTGAGAGAGGCCGGTAGAGGCAGACCATGGATCTCACTCAGTCGTTCTCTGCCTAAAGCTACCCTCACAGAGCGCCGACACAGCTCCAGCAGAGGGAGAGGCTCAGCTGGGGAGAGAGAGAGAGATTTAGAGTACAGCAATACTTTCACATTTAGTTTACCTTAAATAAGAGACAGACAGAGAGCACACAATCTCCCCCCCACATGTCCAATCAGAACAGTCTTGCAGTACAACAAGTTGATGAACATTTACTAGTGTACACAGAGTGAATCGTTGCAGTACAACAACATGTTTTGATAAACATTCTCATTAGAAACCACATTAACCCCGAGAGGAGCAGTCATGAGGACCAGCCAGTCCAGTGGCAGTCATTCCCACACTTAACAAAACACTATGCTTGTCATCTAAACTCGAGAGAATCTAGGAGCCAGAGATTTGCATGGTGAAAACTGCATGCTTCCTTCCACACTTCTGACATGACATAATTGTGAAAGCAATGCAATGAAAAGCTTCCAGTAGTACACCCTTCTACTCATGTCAGATCAGTGATTATTTTAAAGGGATCATTCTCGTGACACCTTACTGCAGACAATGCTACCCAAAGCCCGAGACGAGGCAGCACAGTCAAGCCCGAGACGAGGCAGCACAGTCAAGCCCGAGACGAGGCAGCACAGTCAAGCCCGAGACGAGGCAGCACAGTCAAGCCCGAGACGAGGCAGCACAGTCAAGATGGTAGAAGAGAAGAAGAAGAAGAAAAAAAAGTGATCAACAGGCTTGTTCAGTTATTCATTTACTGTTGTTCTCTGAGGCATAGGTCAGAAAGATCAAGTGATGTCATCACGATGCCAGTGACACCTTATCACCCAGCGCCCAACTGTCTGGGATAATAGTTAGGATCAATGGCTCTGTTAGCCTAAACAGATCTGGGACGAGGCTGTCTTGCTGAATTGGCAAGCTCCAGTTTGAGAGAACAGCACAAACAGATCTGGGACCAGGCTGTCTTGCTGAATTGGCAAGCTCCAGTTTGAGAGAACAGCACAAACAGATCTGGGACCATGCTAGCCTAACTGCAGTCTGTAAGCCTCTAACCTGATCCCAGATCTGTTTGTGCCGGGTTTGTTAACTCCTCTGTAAATAGTCACGGCCAGCAAGACAAAATGTGCGAAAATGATCAAATATAAATAAGGGAGAGAGCACAAACTGATCTGGGACCAGGCAAGCCTAAATGTAGTCTGTTCTAGGCTGGTCCCAGATTAGTGTTGGCAAGGCAACACAAACCAACATATACACATTAAAAACAGTAACCATGGGAAATGGCAAGAGAGCACAAACTGATCTGGGAACAGACAAGAAAGCATCAGTGCTCTGACGTAACCTTGGTGTGCAGCAATAAAGGCCCAACCTTTGAATGTACCGTTACGCTCAAGCCCCCCCCCCCCCCCCCCAAAAAGTGTCTATTATGAAGTTATGAATCACGTCATGTCTGTACAATGAAAGACCAGACCGAGCTGCTAAAGTTCCCTAAGAGGGGCCTCCCAGGTGGCGTAGAGATCTAAGGCACTGCATCGCAGCGCCAGCTGTGCCACCCGAGACCCTGGGTTCCTGGGTTCAAGCCCAGGCTCTCTCGCAGCCAGCCGCAACCGGGGGGGACCGTGGGTCGACACACAATTGACCCAGCGTCATCCGGGTTAGGGAGGGTTTGGCCGGTAGGGATGTCCTCGTCTCATCGCGCAGGACCAGGTCAGCGGTGTCTCCTCCGACACATTGGTGCGGCTGCGGCTGGCTTCCGGGTTGGAAGCGCGCTGTGTTAAGAAGCAGTGCGGCTTGTGTTTCGGAGGACGCATGGCTCTCGACCGTCGCCTCTCCTGAGTCAGTATGGGAGTTGTAGCAATGAGACAAGAGTAACTACTCAACAATTGGATACCCACACGAAATTGGGGAGAAAATGGGTTTACATCTATTTATTTTTTAATCCCTAGAAGGAAGTGTTCATGGCATCGCTAGGAACGCGAGCAGTATACAGTAACGTTACAGATCAGATGACTTGAGACAACATTATTCCTTATCCTACTGCATGTCAGAGAAGCATGTTTGATCTACATAGCAGGTTTCTATCTGAACGGTCCAAAAATGTTGTGTTGTGCTGAAAGCGCCCTACAGGCCCGTGAGACTATGGCGTCTATGGCGTTTAGAAAGTCTAAACCATTGTCTCTGGTAGGGCTGCACGAATAATCCAATTCAGATCCAAATTGTGATAATGACATGTGTAATATCCATATAGCAAAGAGGGAGGCTGCCATTTCCTCCTTCCTGAGACACAAACTAGACTACGGTACCTCCTCCAATGAGATGGGCTAGACTCATTCACAAGAAGATGTTGACCAATCACAAGCGGGCTCTCTAACTCTGCATGGCATGTCGGCCAATCGCGCTTCAGCCACCGATGTTAAAAAGGCATTGATTGCCGATGCGTTTTAAGTGTAACACCCCTTTGACAAAACATCCCGTAGACATAGGCAGTGATTTCTATCACATAGCCAAAGACATTATTCACCTCTGTGGGCTATTTATTGCCTCACCTCCTTACTCCATTTGCACACACCGTTCATAGATTTTTCTACTGTGTTACTGACTGTATGTTTGTTTATGTGTAACGCTGTGTTGTTTGTGTCACACTGCTTTGCTTTATCTTGGCCAGGTCACAGTTGTAAATGACAACTTGTTCTCAACTGGCCTACCTGGTTAAATAAAAGGTGTTCTCAACTAGCCTACCTGGTTAAATAAAAGGTGTTCTCAACTAGCCTACCTGGTTAAATAAAAGGTGTTCTCAACTAGCCTACCTGGTTAAATAAAAGGTGTTCTCAACTAGCCTACCTGGTTAAATAAAAGGTGTTCTCAACTAGCCTACCTGGTTAAATAAAAGGTGTTCTCAACTAGCCTACCTGGTTAAATAAAAGGTGTTCTCAACTAGCCTACCTGGTTAAATAAAAGGTGTTCTCAACTAGCCTACCTGGTTAAATAAAGGTGTTCTCAACTAGCCTACCTGGTTAAATAAAAGGTGTTCTCAACTAGCCTACCTGGTTAAATAAAAGGTGTTCTCAACTAGCCTACCTGGTTAAATAAAGGTGTTCTCAACTAGCCTACCTGGTTAAATAAAGGTGTTCTCAACTGGCCTACCTGGTTAAATAAAAGGTGTTCTCAACTGGCCTACCTGGTTAAATAAAGGTGTTCTCAACTGGCCTCCCTGGTTAAATAAAAGGTGTTCTCAACTGGCCTCCCTGGTTAAATAAAGGTGTTCTCATCTGGCCTCCCTGGTTAAATAAAGGTGTTCTCATCTGGTCTACCGGGTTAAATAAAGGTGTTCTCAACTGGCCTCCCGGGTTAAATAAAGGTGTTCTCAACTGGCCTCCCTGGTTAAATAAAGGTGTTCTCAACTGGCCTACCGGGTTAAATAAAGGTGTTCTCAACTGGCCTCCCGGGTTAAATAAAGGTGTTCTCATCTGGTCTACGGGTTAAATAAGGTGTTCTCATCTGGTCTACCGGGTTAAATAAAGGTGTTCTCA
>NW_027015025.1:0-12295 GCF_036934945.1 Oncorhynchus masou masou
AGGCTAGTCTAGTTTAGGGGTGTTTTTGGTTAGTTAGTTAGCTGTATAGTAGTAGACTAGTCTAGTTTAGGGGTGTTTTTGAGTTAGTTAGCTGTATAGTAGTAGGCTAGTCTAGTTTAGGGGTGTTTTTGGTTAGTTAGTTAGCTGTATAGTAGCAGGCTAGTCTAGTTTAGGGGTGTTTTTGGTTAGTTAGTTAGCTGTATAGTAGTAGGCTAGTCTAGTTTAGGGGTGTTTTTGGTTAGTTAGTTAGCTGTATAGTAGTAGGCTAGTCTAGTTTAGGGGTGTTTTTGGTTAGTTAGTTAGGTGTATAGTAGTAGGCTAGTCTAGTTTAGGGGGTGTTTTTGGTTAGTTAGTTAGCTGTATAGTAGTAGGCTAGTCTAGTTTAGGGGTGTTTTTGGTTAGTTAGTTAGCTGTATAGTAGTAGACTAGTCTAGTTTAGGGGTGTTTTTGGTTAGTTAGTTAGCTGTATAGTAGCAGGCTAGTCTAGTTTAGGGGTGTTTTTGGTTAGTTAGTTAGCTGTATAGTAGTAGGCTAGTCTAGTTTAGGGGTGTTTTTGGTTAGTTAGTTAGCTGTATAGTAGTAGGCTAGTCTAGTTTAGGGGTGTTTTTGGTTAGTTAGTTAGCTGTATAGTAGTAGGCTAGTCTAGTTTAGGGGTGTTTTTGGTTAGTTAGTTAGTTAGCTGTATAGTAGTAGGCTAGTCTAGTTTAGGGGTGTTTTTGGTTAGTTAGTTAGCTGTATAGTAGCAGGCTAGTCTAGTTTAGGGGTGTTTTTGGTTAGTTAGTTAGCTGTATAGTAGCAGGCTAGTCTAGTTTAGGGGTGTTGTGGGATATTTGTTTCTTTCCAGCTCAGCCCCTTTACCGTGTGTTTAAAATAAACCCTGAGTGTTTGACGGTAATTTAGTTGTCTGTGGTTTTTCGTTCTCATTGTTATTTTTTCACTATTATGATTTGCATACGTTATGTTACACACACACACACACACACACAGTCAGTAACTTTGTCCAAGTGGTGGTCAGAATGTTTGTCTTAACCAGCCTGATAAGTCCAACATGTCTGATATGAACATTGACATAAACCCTCTACATACTTGAGTTTCTCCAGTCTGCAGTGTGGATCCTCCAGTCCAGCAGAGAGCAGTCTGACTCCTGAGTCTCCTGGGTGATTGTAGCTCAGGTCCAGCTCTCTCAGGTGTGAGGGGTTTGACCTCAGAGCTGAGACCAGAGAAGCACAGCCTTCCTCTGTGACTAGACAGCCTGACAGCCTGCAAAGAGTCAAATCATATTAAAACCACACTGATATTCTTTGATGGTGAAAATAGTGGCAGTATATTTTTCTCCATCTTCATGTCAAACCCTGATCTGTTTCACCTGTCCAGGGATATATACACCATACCTATTATTATTATATCCCTGGTGTATATATCCCTGGTGTATATATCCCTGGTGTATATATCCCTGGTGTATATATCCCTGGTGTATATATCCCTGGTGTATATATCCCTGGTGTATATATCCCTGTGTTTCCCTGGTGTATATATCCCTGTGTTTCCCTGGTGTATATATCCCTGGTGTATATATCCCTGGTGTATATATCCCTGGTGTATATATCCCTGGTGTATATATCCCTGGTGTATATATCCCTGGTGTATATATCCCTGGTGTATATATCCCTGGTGTATATATCCCTGGTGTGTATATCCCTGGTGTATATATCCCTGGTGTATATATCCCTGGTGTATATATCCCTGGTGTATATATCCCTGGTGTATATATCCCTGGTGTATATATCCCTGGTGTATATATCCCTGGTGTACATAGTATATCCCTGGTGTATATATCCCTGGTGTATATATCCCTGGTGTATATATCCCTGTGTTTCCCTGGTGTATTTATCCCTGGTGTATATATCCCTGGTGTATATATCCCCGGTGTATATATCCCTGGTGTATTTATCCCCGGGGTGTATATATCCCTGGTGTATATATCCCGTGTTTCCTGGTATATAATATCCCTGGTGTATTTATCCCCGGTGTATATATCCCGGGTGTATATATCCCTGGTGTATTTATCCCTGGTGTTATCCCTGGTGTATATATCCCTGGTGTATATATCCCTGGTGTATATATCCCTGGTGTATTTATCCCATGTTTCCCTGGTGTATATATCCCTGGTGTATATATCCCTGGTGTATATATCCCCGGTGTATATATCCCTGGTGTATTTATCCCCGGTGTATATATCCCGGTGTATATCCCTGGTGTATATATCCCTGGTGTATATATATATCTGTGCATATATCCCTGGTGTATTTATCCCTGTGTTTCCCTGGTGTATATATCCCTGGTATATATCCCTGGTGTATATATCCCTGGTGTATATATCCCCGGTGTATATATCCCTGGGTATATATCCCTGGTGTATATATCCCTCCCCGGTGTATATATCCCTGGTATATATCCCTGGTGTATATATCCCTGGTGTATATATCCCTGTGTTCCCCTGGTGTATATATCCCTGTATATATCCCTGGTGTATATATCCCTGGTGTATATATCCCTGTGTTTCCCTGGTGTATATATCCCTGGTGCATATATCCCTGGTGTATATATCCTGGTGTATATATCCCTGGTGTATATATCCCCTGGTGTATATATCCCTGGTGTATATTCCCCTGGTGTATATATCCCTGGTGTATATATCCCTATGTTTCCTGGTGTATATATCCCTGTGTTTCCCTGGTGTATATATATATCCCCGGTGTATATATCCCTGGTGTATATATCCTGGTGTTATCCCTGGTGTATATATCCCTGGTGTATTATCCCTGGTGTATATATCCCCTGGTGTATATATCCCTGGTGTATATATCCCTGGTGTATATCCCTGGTGTATATATCCCCGTGTTTCCCTGGTGTGTATATATCCCTGGTGTATATATCCCTGGTGTATATATCCCTGGTATCCCTGGTGTATATATCCCTGGTGTATTTATCCCCGGTGTATTATATCCCTGGTGTATATATCCCTGGTGTATATATCCCTGGTGTATATATCCCTGGTATGTTTCCCTGGTGTATATATCCCTATATCCCTGGTGTATATATCCCTAGGTATTTATATTTCCCGTGTATATATCCCTGGTGTATATATCCCTGGTGTATATATCCCCTGGGTGGTATATATATCCCTGGTGTATATATCCCTAGTGTATTTATCCCTAGTGTATTTATCCCGGTGTTTCCCTGGTGTATATATCCCCGGTGTATATCCCTGGTGTATATATCCCTGGTGCATATATATATATCCCTGTGTTTCCCTGGTGTATATATCCCTGGTGTATATATCCCCTGTATATATCCCTGGTGTATATATCCCTGGTGTATATATCCCCTGGTGTATATATCCCTGGTGTTATCCCTGGTGTATATATCCCTGTGTTTCCCTGGTGTATATATCCCTGGTGAATATATCCCTGGTGTATATATCCCTGGTGTATATATCCCGGTGTATTTATCCCTGGTGTATATATCCCTGGTGTATATATCCCTGGTGTATATATCCCTGGTGTATATATCCCTGTGTTTCCCTGGTGTATATATCCCGGTGTTTCCCTGGTGTATATATCCCTGGTGTATATATCCCTGGTGTATATATCCCTAGTGTATATATCCCCCCTGGTGTATATATCCCTGTGTTTCCCTGGTGTATATATCCCTGTGTTTCCCTGGTGTATATATCCCTGTGTTTCCCTGGTGTATATATCCCCTGGTGTATATATCCCTGGTGTATATATCCCTGGTGTATATATCCCTGTGTTTCCCTGGTGTATATATCCCTGGTGTATATATCACTGGTGTATATATCCCTGTGTTTCCCTGGTGTATATATCCCTGTGTTTCCCTGGTGTATATATCCCTGTGTTTCCCTGGTGTATATATCCCTGTGTTTCGGTGTATATATCCCTGGTGTATATATCCCTGGTGTATATATCCCTGGTGTATATATCCCTGTGTTTCCCTGGTGTATATATCCCTGGTGTATATATCCCCGGTGTATATATCCCTGTGTTCCCTGGTGTATATATCCCTGGTGTATTATCCCTGGTGTATATATCCCTGGTGTATATATCCCTGGTGTATATATCCCTGGTGTATATATCCCTGGTGTATATATCCCGGGTATATATATCCCTGTGTTTCCCCGGTGTATATATCCCCGGTGTATATATCCCTGGTGTATATATATCCCTGAATGTTTCCCTGGTGTATATCCCCGGTGTATATATCCCTGGTGTATATATCCCTGGTGTATATATCCCGGTGTGTGTCCCTGGTGTATATATCCCTGGTGTATATATCCCCGGTGTATATATCCCTGGTGTATATATCCATGTGTTTCCTGGTGTATATATCCCTGGTGTATTTATCCCTGGGGTGTATATATCCCTGGTGTATATATCCCTGGTGTATATATCCCTGGTGTATATATCCCTGGTGTATATATCCCTGGTGTATATATATCCCTGTGTTTCCCTGGTGTATATATCCCTGGTGTATATATCCCTGTGTTCCCCGGTGTATATATCCCTGGTGTATATATCCCTGGTGTATATATCCCTGGTGTATATATCCCTGGTGTATATATATCCCTGTGTTTCCCTGGTGTATTTATCCCTGGTGTTATCCCTGGTGTATATATCCCTGGTGTATATATCCCTGTGTTATGGTGTATACATCCCTGTGTTTCCCTGGTGTATATATCCCTGGTGTATATATCCCTGTGTGTCCCGGTGTATATATCCCCGGTGTATATATCCCCGGTGTATTTATCCCTGGTGTTTCCCTGGTGTATATCCCTGGTGTATATATCCCTGGTGTATATCTGGTGTATATTTATCCCTGTGTTTCCCTGGTGTATATATCCCTGGTGTATATATCCCTGGTGTATATATCCCTGGTGTTTCCCTGGTGTATATAGTGTATTTATCCCTAGTGTATTTTATCCCTGTGTTTCCCTGGTGTATATATCCCTGGTGTATATATCCCTGTGTATTATCCCTGGTGTATATATCCCTGGTGTATATATCCCTGGTGTATATATCCCCTGGTGTATATATCCCTGGTGTATATATCCCTGGTGTATATATCCCTGGTGTATATATCCCTGGTGTATATATCCCTGTGTATATCCCCTGGTGTATATATCCCTGGTGTATATATCCCTAGTGTATATATCCCTGTGTATTATCCTGGTGTATATATCCCTGTGTTTCCCTGGTGTATATATCCCTGGTGAATATATCCCTGGTGTATATATCCCTGTGTTATCCCTGGTGTATATATCCCTGTGTTCCCCTGGTGTATATATCCCTGGTGAATATATCCCTGGTGTATATATCCCTGGTGTATATATCCTGTGTTCCCCTGTTGTATATATCCCCTGGTGTATATATCCCTGGTGTATATATCCCTGGTGTATATATATGTTTCCTGGGTATATATCCCTGTGTTTCCTGGTGTATATATCCCTGGTGAATATATCCCTGGTGTATATATCCCTGGTGTATATATCCCTGTGTTATCCCAGTGTATATATCCCTGTGTTTCCCTGGTGTATATATCCCTGTGTATATCCCTGGTGTATATATCCCTGTGTTTCCTGGTGTATATATCCCTGTGTTTCCCTGGTGTATATATCCCTGGTGTTATCCCTGGTGTATATATCCCTGGTGTATATATCCCTGGTGTATATATCCCTGGTGTATATATCCTGTGTTTCCCTGGTGTATATATCCTGGTGTATATTGTTTCTGGTGTATATATCCCTGTGTGTATATATCCCTGGTGTATATATCCCTGGTGTATATATCCCTGGTGTATATCCCTGGTGTATATATCCCTGGTGTATATCCTGGTGTATATATCCCTGGTGTATATATCCCTGGTGTATATATCCCTGGTGTATATATATCCCTGTGTTTCCCTGGTGTATATATCCCTGGTGTATATATCCCTATGTATTTCCCGGTGTATATATCCCCGTGTTTCCCTGGTGTATATATCCCTGGTGTATCCCTAGTGTATATATCCCTGGTGTATATATCCCTGTGTATATATCCCTGGTGTTTCCTGGTGTATATATCCCTGGTGTATATATCCCTGGTGTATATATCCCTGTGTTATCCCTGGTGTATATATCCCTGTGTGTCCCTAGTGTATATATCCCTGGTGTATATATCCCTGGTGTATATGTGTATCCCTGGTGTATATATCCCTGGTGAATATATCCCTGGTGTATATCCCTGGTGTATATATCCCTGGTGTATATATCCCTGTGTATATCCCTAGTGTATTTATCCCTGTGTTTCCCTGGTGTATATATCCCTGGTGTATATATCCCTGGTGTATATATCCCTGGTGTATATATCCCTGTGTATATCCCTGGTGTATATATCCCTGTGTATATATCCCTGGTGCATATATCCCTAGTGTATTTATTCCCCTGGTGTATATATCCCTGGTGTATATATCCCTGGTGTATTTATCCCTGAGTGTATTTATCCCATGAATATATCCCTGGTGTATTTATCCCGGTGTATATATATCCCTGGTGTATATATCCCTGGTGTATATATCCTGGTGTATATATATCCCTGGTGTATATATCCTGGTGTATATATCCCCTGGTGTATATATCCCTGGTGTATATATCCCTGGTGTATATATCCCTGGTGTATATATCCCTGGTGTATATATCCCTGTGTTTCCCTGGTGTATATATCCCTGGTGAATATATCCCTGGTGTATATATATATATCCCTTTGTTTCCTGGTGTATATATCCCTGGTGTATATATCCTGGTGTATATATGTATATATCCCTGGTGTATATATCCCTGGTGTATTTATCCCCGGTGTATATATCCCTGTGTTATCCCTGGTGTATATATCCCCGGTGTATATATGTATCCCTGGTGTATATATCCCTGGTGTATATATCCCTGGTGTATATATCCCTGGTGTATATATATCCCTGTGTTTCCCTGGTGTATATATCCCTGGTGTATATATCCCTGGTGTATATATCCCTGGTGTATATATCCCTGTGTATATTTCCCTGTGTATATATCCCTGGTGTATATATCCCTGGTGTATATATCCTGGTGTATATATCCCTGTGTTTCCCTGGTGAATATATCCCTGGTGTATATCCCTGGTGTATATATCCCTGGTGTATATATCCCCGGTGAATTTATCCCTGGTGTATATATCCCTGGTGTATATCCCTAGTGTATATATCCCTGGTGTATATATCCCTGTGTTTCCCTGGTGTATATATCCCTGGTGTATATATCCCTAGTGTATTTATCCCTGTGTTTCCCTGGTGTATATATCCCTGGTGTATATATCCCTGGTGTATATATGGTGTATATATCCCTGGTGTATATATCCCTAGTGTATTTATCCCTGTGTTTCCCTGGTGTATATATCCCTGGTGTATATATCCCTGGTGTATATATCCCTGGTGTATATATCCCTGGTGTATATATCCCTGGTGTATATATCCTGGTGTATATATCCCTGGTGTATATCCCTGGTGTATATATCCCTGGTGTATATATCCCTGGTGTATATATCCCTGTGTTTCCCTGGTGTATATATCCCTGGTGAATATATCCCTGGTGTATATATCCCTGGTGTATATATCCCTGGCTGTATATATCCCTGGTGTATATATCCCTATGTTTCCTGGTGTATATATCCCTGGTGTATATATCCCTGGTGTATATATCCCTGGTGTATATATCCCTGGTGTATATATCCCTGTGTTTCCCTGGTGTATATATCCCTGTGTTTCCCTGGTGTATATATCCCTATGTTTCCCTGGTGTATATATCCCTGTGTTTCCCTGGTGTATATATCCCTGGTGTATATATCCCTGGTGTATATATCCCTGGTGTATATATCCCTGTGTTTCCCCTGGTGCATATATCCCTGGTGTATATATCCCTGGTGTATATATCCCTGTGTTTCCCTGGTGTATATATCCCTGTGTTTCCCTGGTGTATATATCCTGGTGTATATATCCCTGGTGTATATATCCCGGTGTATATATCCCCGGTGTATATATCCCTGGTGTATATATCCCTGGTGTATATATCCCCGGTGTATATCCCCGGTGTATATATCCCCGGTGTATTTATCCCCGGTGTTTCCCTGGTGTATATATCCCTGGTGTATATATATCCCTGGTGTATATATCCCTGGTGTATATATCCCTGGTGTATATATCCCTGGTGTATATATATCCCTGTGTTATCCCTGGTGTATTTATCCCTGGTGTATATATCCCCGGGTGTATATATCCCCTGGTGTATATATCCCCGGTGCATATATCCCTGGTGTATATATCCCTGTGTGTCCCTGGGTATATATCCCTGGGTGTATATATCCCTGTGTATCCCTGGTGTATATATCCATGTGTTATCCCCGGTGTATTTATCCCCGGTGTATATATCCCTGGTGTATATATCCCTGGTGTATATATCCCTGGTGTATATATCCCTGGGTGTATATATCCCTAGTGTATATATATCCCTGTGTTTCCCTGGTGTATATATCCCTGGTGTATATATCCCCCTGGTGTATATATCCCTGGTGTATATATCCCTGGTGTATATATCCCTAGTGTGTATATATCCCTCGGTGCATATATATCCCTGTGTTTCCCTGGTGTATTTATCCCTGGGTGTATATATCCCTGGTGTATATATCCCTGGTGTATATATCCCTGTGTTTCCCCTGGTGTATACATCCCTGTGTTTCCTGGTGAATATATCCCCGGTGTATATATCCCTGTATGTCCCTGGTGTATATATCCCCTGGTGTATTTATCCCTGGTGTATTTATGTCTGGGGTGTATTTATCCCTGTGTTTCCCCTGGTGTATATATCCCGTGTTTCCCCTGGGTGTATATATCCCTGGTGTATATATCCCTGGTGTATATATCCTGGTGTATATATCCCCAGTGTATTTATCCCTAGTGTATTTATCCCTGGTGTTTCCCTGGTGTATATATCCCTATGTATATATCCCTAGGTGTATTTATCCCTGTGTTTCCTGGTGTATATATCCCTGGTGTATATATCCCTGGTGTATATATCCCTGGTGTATATATCCCTGGTGTATATATCCCTGTGTTTCCCGGTGTATATATCCCTAGTGTTATCCTGGTGTATATATCCCTGTGTTTCCCTGTGTTTCCTGGTGTATATATCCCTGTGTTTCCCTGTGTATATATCCCTGTGTGTATATCCCTGTGTTTCCCTGGTGTATATATCTGTGTTTCCCTGGTGTATATATCCTAGTGTATATATCACTGGTGTATATATCCCTGTGTTTCCCTGGTGTATATATCCCTGTGTTTTCCCTGGTGTATATATCCCTGTGTTTCCCTAGTGTATATATCCCTGTGTTTCCTGGTGTATATATCTGGTATATATATCCCTGGTGTATATATCCCTGGTGTATATATCTGGTGTATATATCTGGTGTATATATCCCTGGTGTATATATCCTGGTGTATTTATCCCGTGTTTCCCTGGTGTATATATCCCTGGTGTATATATCCCTGGTGTATATATCCTGGTGTATATATATCCCTGTGTTTCCCTGGTGTATACATCCCTGTGTTTCCTGGTGTATATATCCCTGGTGTATATATCCCTGGTGTATATATCCCTGGTGTATATATCCCTGGTGTATATCCCTGGTGTCCCTGGTGTATATATCCCTGGTGTATATATCCCTGGTGTATATATCCCTGGTGTATATATCCCTGTGTGTCCCTGGTGTATATATCCCCGGTGTATTTATCCCTGGTGTATATATCCTGGTGTATATATCCCTGGTGTATATATATCCCTGGTGTATATATCCCTGGTGTATTTATCCCTAGTGTTATCCCTGGTGTATATATCCTGGTGTATATATCCCTGGTGTATATATCCCTCGGTGTTATCCCTGGTGTATATATCCCTAGTGTATATATCCCTGGTGTATATATCCCTGGTGTATATATCCTGGTGTATATATCCCTGGTGTATTTATCCCTGTGTTTCCCTGGTGTATATATCCTGGTGTATATATCCCTGGTGTATATATCCTGGTGTATATATCCCTAGTGTATTTATCCCTGTGTTTCCTGGTGAATATATCCCTGGTGTATATATCTGGTGTATATATCCCTGGTGTATATATCCTGGTGTATATATCCCTGGTGTATATATCCCTGGTGTATATATATCCCTGTGTTTCCCTTGGTGTATTTATCCCTGTGTTTCCCTGGTGTATATATCCCTGGTGTATATATCCCTGTGTTTCCCTGGTGTATATATCCCTGGTGTATATATCCCTGGTGTATATATATCTGTGTTTCCCTGGTGTATTTATCCCTGTGTTTCCCTGGTGTATATATCCCTGGTGTATATATCCCTGGTGTATTTATCCCTGTGATTCCTGGTGTATATATCCCTGGTGTATATATCCCTGGTGTATATATATCTGTGTTTCCTGGTGTATTTATCCCTGTGTTTCCTGGTGTATATATCCCTGGTGTATATATCCCTGTGTTTCCTAGTGTATATATCCCTGGTGTATATATCCCTGGTGTATATATCCTGGTGTATATATCCCTGGTGTATATATCCCTGGTGTATATATATCCCTGGTGTATATATCCCTGAGTGAATATATCCCTGGTGAATATATCCTAGTGAATATATCCCTGGTGTATATATCCCTGTGTTTCCTGGTGTATATATCCCTGGTGAATATATCCCTGGTGTATATATCCCTGGTGTATATATCCCTGTGTTCCCCTGTTGTATATATCCCTGGTGTATATATCCCTGGTGTATATATCCTGGTGTATATATCCCTATGTTTTCCCTGGTGTATATATCCCTGTGTTTCCCTGGTGTATATATCCCTGGTGTATATATCCCTGGTGCATATATCCCTGGTGTATATATCCCTAGTGTATATATCTGTGTTTCCCTGGTGTATATATCCTGTGTTTCCCTGGGTATATATCCCTGTGTTTCCCTGGTGTATATATATCCCTGTGTTTCCTGAGTATATATCCCTGGTGTTTCCCGTGTATATATCCCCGGTGTATATATCCCTGTGTTTCCTAGTGTATTCCTAGTGTATATATATCACTGGTGTATATATCCCTGTGTTTCCCTGGTTTATATATCCCTGTGTATTATCCCTGGTTTATATATCCCTGGTGTATATATCCCTGAGTGTATTTATATCCCTGGTGTATATATCCCTGGTGCATATATATCCCTGGTGTATATATCCCTGGTGTATTTATCCCTGTGTTTCCCTGGTGTATATATATATCCCTGGTGTATATATCCCTGGTGTATATATCCCTGGTGTATATATATCCCTGTGTTTCCCTGGTGTATTTATCCCTGTGTTTCCTGGTGTATATATCCGGTGCATATATCCTGGTGTTTCCCTGGTGTATATATCCCAGTGTTTCCTGGTGTATATATCCCTGGTATATATTCCTGGGTGTATATCCCTGTGTTTCCCTGGTGTATTTATCCCTGTGTTTCCCTGGTGTATATATCCCTGTGTTTCCCTGGTATATTTCCCTGTTTATATATCCCTGTGTTTCCCTGGTGTATATATCCTATTTGTATATATCCTGGTGTATATATCCCTGGTGTATATATCCCTGTATGGGTGTATATATCCCTGGTGTATACATCCTGGTGTATATTTCCTGGTGTATATATCCCTGGTGTATATATATCACTGTGTTTCCCTGGTGTAGTTATCCCTGTGTTCCTGGTGTATATATCCCTGGTGTATATATCCCTGGTGTATATATCCGGTGTATATATCCTGTGTTTCCTGGTGTATATATCCCCGGGTGTATATCCCTGGTGTATATATTCTTGTGTTTCCCTGTTGTATATATCCCTGTGTTTCCTGGTGTATATATCCCTGTGTTTCCCTGTTGTATATCCCTGTGTTTCTCTGGTGTATATATCCCTGGTGTATTTATCCCTGTGTTTCCCTGTAGTATATATCCCCGTGTTTCCCTGGTGTATATATCCCTGTGTTTCCCTGGTGTAAGATATCCCTGGTATATATCCCTGGTGTATATCCCTGGTGTATTTATCCCTGTGTTTCCCTGGTATATATCCCTGGTGCATATATCCCTGGTGCATATATATCCCTGTGTTTCCCTGGTGTATTTGTCCCTGTGTTTCCCT
>NW_027015026.1:0-12291 GCF_036934945.1 Oncorhynchus masou masou
TCCTCCCTCTCCTCCCTCTCCTCCCTCTTCAGGCCCCAGTACTCCTGTTATAACTCCCTATCCTCCCTCTTCAGGCCCCAGTACTCCTGTTATAACTCCCTCTCCTCCCTCTCCTCCCTCTTCAGGACCCAGTACTCCTGTTATAACTCCCTCTCCTCCCTCTCCTCCCTCTTCAGGCCCCAGTACTCCTGTTATAACTCCCTCTCCTCCCTCTCCTCCCTCTCCTCCCTCTCCTCCCTCTTCAGGACCCAGTACTCCTGTTATAACTCCCTCTCCTCCCTCTCCTCCCTCTTCAGGCCCCAGTACTCCTGTTATAACTCCCTCTCCTCCCTCTCCTCCCTCTTCAGGACCCAGTACTCCTGTTATAACTCCCTCTCCTCCCTCTTCAGGCCCCAGTACTCCTGTTATAACTCCCTCTCCTCCCTCTCCTCCCTCTCCTCCCTCTTCAGGACCCAGTACTCCTGTTATAACTCCCTCTCCTCCCTCTTCAGGACCCAGTACTCCTGTTATAACTCCCTCTCCTCCCTCTCCTCCCTCTCCTCCCTCTCCTCCCTCTCCTCCCTCTCCTCCCTCTCCTCCCTCTTCAGGACCCAGTACTCCTGTTATAACTCCCTCTCCTCCCTCTCCTCCCTCTTCAGGCCCCAGTACTCCTGTTATAACTCCCTCTCCTCCCTCTCCTCCCTCTCCTCCCTCTTCAGGCCCCAGTACTCCTGTTATAACTCCCTCTCCTCCCTCTTTCAGGCCCCAGTACTCCTGTTATAACTCCCTCTCCTCCCCTCTTCCAGGCCCCAGTACTCCTGTTATAACTCCCTCTCCCTCCCTCTTCAGGCCCCAGTACTCCTGTTATAACTCCCTCTCCTCCCTCTCCTCCCTCTTCAGGCCCCAGTACTCCTGTTATAACTCCCTCTCCTCCCTCTCCTCCCTCTTCAGGACCCAGTACTCCTGTTATAACTCCCTCTCCTCCCTCTTCAGGCCCCAGTACTCCTGTTATAACTCCCTCTCCTCCCTCTTCAGGACCCAGTACTCCTGTTATAACTCCCCCTCCTCCCTCTTCAGGCCCCAGTACTCCTGTTATAACTCCCTCTCCTCCCTCTCCTCCCTCTCCTCCCTCTTCAGGCCCCAGTACTCCTGTTATAACTCCCTCTCCTCCCTCTTCAGGACCCAGTACTCCTGTTATAACTCCCTCTCCTCCCTCTTCAGGCCCCAGTACTCCTGTTATAACTCCCTCTCCTCCCTCTCCTCCCTCTTCAGGCCCCAGTACTCCTGTTATAACTCCCTCTCCTCCCTCTTCAGGACCCAGTACTCCTGTTATAACTCCCTCTCCTCCCTCTTCAGGCCCCAGTACTCCTGTTATAACTCCCTCTCCTCCCTCTCCTCCCTCTCCTCCCTCTCCTCCCTCTTCAGGACCCAGTACTCCTGTTATAACTCCCTCTCCTCCCTCTTCAGGACCCAGTACTCCTGTTATAACTCCCTCTCCTCCCTCTCCTCCCTCTCCTCCCTCTTCAGGCCCCAGTACTCCTGTTATAACTCCCTCTCCTCCCTCTCCTCCCTCTTCAGGCACCAGTACTCCTGTTATAACTCCCTCTCCTCCCTCTCCTCCCTCTTCAGGACCCAGTACTCCTGTTATAACTCCCTCTCCTCCCTCTTCAGGACCCAGTACTCCTGTTATAACTCCCTCTCCTCCCTCTCCTCCCTCTTCAGGCCCCAGTACTCCTGTTATAACTCCCTCTCCTCCCTCTTCAGGCCCCAGTACTCCTGTTATAACCCCCTCTCCTCCCTCTCCTCCCTCTCCTCCCTCTTCAGGCCCCAGTACTCCTGTTATAACTCCCTCTCCTCCCTCTCCTCCCTCTCCTCCCTCTTCAGGACCCAGTACTCCTGTTATAACTCCCTCTCCTCCCTCTCCCCCCTCTTCAGGCCCCAGTACTCCTGTTATAACTCCCTCTCCTCCCTCTCCTCCCTCTTCAGGACCCAGTACTCCTGTTATAACTCCCTCTCCTCCCTCTCCTCCCTCTTCAGGCCCCAGTACTCCTGTTATAACTCCCTCTCCTCCCTCTCCTCCCTCTCCTCCCTCTCCTCCCTCTTCAGGCCCCAGTACTCCTGTTATAACTCCCTCTCCTCCCTCTTCAGGCCCCAGTACTCCTGTTATAACTCCCTCTCCTCCCTCTCCTCCCTCTTCAGGCCCCAGTACTCCTGTTATAACTCCCTCTCCTCCCTCTTCAGGACCCAGTACTCCTGTTATAACTCCCTCTCCTCCCTCTTCAGGCCCCAGTACTCCTGTTATAACTCCCTCTCCTCCCTCTCCTCCCTCTCTCCTCCCTCTCCTCCCTCTTCAGGACCCAGTACTCCTGTTATAACTCCCTCTCCTCCCTCTTCAGGACCCAGTACTCCTGTTATAACTCCCTCTCCTCCCTCTCCTCCCTCTCCTCCCTCTTCAGGCCCCAGTACTCCTGTTATAACTCCCTCTCCTCCCTCTCCTCCCTCTTCAGGACCCAGTACTCCTGTTATAACTCCCTCTCCTCCCTCTCCTCCCTCTTCAGGACCCAGTACTCCTGTTATAACTCCCTCTCCTCCCTCTTCAGGCCCCAGTACTCCTGTTATAACTCCCTCTCCTCCCTCTTCAGGCCCCAGTACTCCTGTTATAACTCCCTCTCCTCCCTCTTCAGGCCCCAGTACTCCTGTTATAACTCCCTCTCCTCCCTCTTCAGGCCCCAGTACTCCTGTTATAACTCCCTCTCCTCCCTCTCCTCCCTCTTCAGGCCCCAGTACTCCTGTTATAACCCCCTCTCCTTCCTCTCCTCCCTCTTCAGGCCCCAGTACTCCTGTTATAACTCCCTCTCCTCCCTCTTCAGGACCCAGTACTCCTGTTATAACTCCCTCTCCTCCCTCTCCTCCCTCTTCAGGACCCAGTACTCCTGTTATAACTCCCTCTCCTCCCTCTCCTCCCTCTTCAGGCCCCAGTACTCCTGTTATAACCCCCTCTCCTCCCTCTCCTCCCTCTTCAGGCCCCAGTACTCCTGTTATAACTCCCTCTCCTCCCTCTCCTCCCTCTTCAGGACCCAGTACTCCTGTTATAACTCCCTCTCCTCCCTCTTCAGGCCCCAGTACTCCTGTTATAACTCCCTCTCCTCCCTCTTCAGGCCCCAGTACTCCTGTTATAACTCCCTCTCCTCCCTCTTCAGGCCCCAGTACTCCTGTTATAACTCCCTCTCCTCCCACTTCAGGACCCAGTACTCCTGTTATAACTCCCTCTCCTCCCTCTCCTCCCTCTCCTCCCTCTCCTCCCTCTCCTCCCTCTTCAGGACCCAGTACTCCTGTTATAACTCCCTCTCCTCCCTCTCCTCCCTCTCCTCCCTCTCCTCCCTCTTCAGGCCCCAGTACTCCTGTTATAACTCCCTCTCCTCCCTCTCCTCCCTCTCCTCCCTCTTCAGGACCCAGTACTCCTGTTATAACTCCCTCTCCTCCCTCTTCAGGCCCCAGTACTCCTGTTATAACTCCCTCTCCTCCCTCTTCAGGCCCCAGTACTCCTGTTATAACTCCCTCTCCTCCCACTTCAGGACCCAGTACTCCTGTTATAACTCCCTCTCCTCCCTCTCCTCCCCTCCTCCCTCTCCCTCCCTTCAGGACCCAGTACTCCTGTTATAACTCCCTCTCCTCCCTCTTCAGGCCCCAGTACTCCTGTTATAACTCCCTCCTCCCTCTCCTCTTCAGGCTCCCAGTACTCCTGTTATAACTCCCCCTCCTCCCTCTCTCCTCCCTCTTCAGGCCCCAGTACTCCTTTATAACTCCCTCTCCTCCCTCTTCAGGCCCCAGTACTCCTGTTATAACTCCCTCTCCCTCTCCTCCCTCTTCAGGACCCAGTACTCCTGTTATAACTCCCTCTCCTCCCTCTCCTCCCTTCAGGCCCCAGTACTCCTGTTATAACTCCCTCTCCTCCCTCTCCTCCCTCTTCAGGCCCCAGTACTCCTGTTATAACTCCCTCTCCTCCCTCTTCAGGCCCCAGTACTCCTGTTATAACTCCCTCTCCTCCCTCTCCTCCCTCTTCAGGCCCCAGTACCCTGTTATAACCCCTCTCCTCCCCTCTTCAGGCCCCAGTACTCCTCCTCTCCTCCTCTTCAGGACCCAAGTACTCCTGTTATAACTCCCTCTCCTCCCTCAGGCCCCAGTACTCCCTGTTGGTAACTCCCTCTCCTCCCTTCCCTCTCTGTGGCCCCAGAACTCCTGTTATAACTCCCTCTCCTCTCCTCACCTCCCTCTTCAGGCCCCAGTACTCCTGTTATAACTCCCTCTCCTCCCTGTTCAGGCCCCCAGTACTCCTGTTATAACTCCCTCTCCTCCCTCTCCTCCCTCTTCAGACCCAGTACTCCTGTTATAACTCCCCTCTCCTCCCCTCCTCCCTCTCCTCCCTCTTCAGGCCCCAGTACTCCTGTTATAACTCCCTCTCCTCCCTCTCCTCCCTCTTCAGGCCCCAGTACTCCTGTTATAACTCCCTCTCCTCCCTCTCCTCCCTTCAGGACCCAGTACCCCTGTTATAACTCTCCTCCCTCTTCAGGCCCCAGTACTCCTGTTATAACTCCCTCCTCCTGTTATAACTCTCTCCTCCTCTTCAGGCCCCAGTACTCCTGTTATAACTCCCTCTCCTCCCTCTCCTCCCTCTTCAGGACCCCAGTACTCCTGTTATAACTCCCTCTCCTCCCTCTTCAGGCCCCAGTACTCCTGTTATAACTCCCTCTCCTCCCTCTCAGGGACCCAGTACTCCTGTTATAACTCCATCTCCTCCCTCTTCAGGACCCAAAGTCTCCTGTTATAACTCCCTCTCCTCCCTCTCCTCCCTCTTCAGGACCCAGTACTCCTGTTATAACTCCCTCTCCTCCCTCTCCTCAGACCCTCCTCCCTATAACTCCCTCTCCCTCCCTCTTCAGGACCCAGTACTCCTGTTATAACTCCCTCTCCTCCCTCTCCTCCCTCTTCAGGCCCCAGTACTCCTGTTATAACTCCCCTCTCCTCCCTCTTCAGGCCCCAGTCCTCCCGTTATAACTCCCTCTCCCTCTCCTCTTCAGGCCCCAGTACTCCTGTTATAACTCCCTCTCCTCCCTCCTCCCTCTTCAGGCCCCAGTACTCCTGTTATAACTCCCTCTCCCTCCCTCTTCAGGCCCCAGTACTCCTGTTATAACTCCTCCCTCCTCCCTCTTCAGGACCCAGTACTCCTGTTATAACTCCCTCTCCCTCCCTCTCCTCCCTCTTCAGGCCCCAGTACTCCTGTTATAACTCCCTCCTCCTCCTCCCTCTTCAGGCCCCAGTACTCCTGTTATAACTCCCTCTCCTCCCTCTTCAGGACCCAGTACTCCTGTTATAACTCCCTCCTCCCTCTTCAGGCCCCCAGTACTCCTGTTATAACTCCCCTCTCCTCTCCTCTCCCTCCCTCTTCAGGCCCCAGTACTCCTGTTATAACTCCCTCTCCTCCCCTCTCCTCCTCTTCAGGCCCCAGTACTCCTGTTATAACTCCCTCTCCTCCCTCTCCTCCCTCTTCAGGCCCCAGTACTCCTGTTATAACTCCCCTCCTCCCTCTTCAGGCCCCAGTACTCCTGTTATAACTCCCTCTCCTCCCTTTCAGGCCCCAGTACTCCTGTTATAACTCCCTCTCCTCCCTCTCCTCCCTTCAGGACCCAGTACTCCTGTTATAACTCCCTCTCCTCCCTCTTCAGGCCCCAGTACTCCTGTTATAACTCCCTCTCCTCCTCTCCTCCCTCTTCAGGCCCCAGTACTCCTGTTATAACTCCCTCTCCTCCCTCTCCTCCCTCTCCTCCCTCTTCAGGACCCAGTACTCCTGTTATAACTCCCTCTCCTCCTCTTCAGGCCCCAGTACTCCTGTTATAACTCCCTCTCCTCCCTCTCCTCCCTCTTCAGGACCCAGTACTCCTGTTATAACTCCCTCTCCTCCCTCTCCTCCCTCTTCAGGACCCAGTACTCCTGTTATAACTCCCTCTCCTCCCTCTCCTCCCTCTTCAGGACCCAGTACTCCTGTTATAACTCCCTCTCCTCCCTCTCCTCCCTCTTCAGGACCCAGTACTCCTGTTATAACTCCCTCTCCTCCCTCTTCAGGCCCCAGTACTCCTGTTATAACTCCCTCTCCTCCCTCTCCTCCCTCTTCAGGACCCAGTACTCCTGTTATAACTCCCTTCTCCTCCCTCTTCAGGACCCAGTACTCCTGTTATAACTCCCCTCTCCTCCCTCTCCTCCCTCTTCAGGACCCAGTACTCCTGTTGTAACTCCCTCTCCTCCCTCTCCCTCTCTCCTCCCTCTCCTCCCCTCTCCCCTCTTCAGGACCCAGTACTCCTGTTATAACTCCCTCTCCTCCCTCTCCTCCCTCTCCTCCCTCTTCAGGACCCAGTACTCCTGTTATAACTCCCTCTCCTCCCTCTCCTCCCTCTTCAGGCCCCAGTACTCCTGTTATAACTCCCCTCCTCCCTCTCCTCCCTCTTCAGGCCCCAGTACTCCTGTTATAACTCCCCTCCTCCTCTCCTCCCTCTTCAGGCCCCAGTACTCCTGTTATAACTCCCTCTCCTCCCTCTCCAGGCCCCAGTACTCCTGTTATAACTCCCTCTCCTCCCTCTTCAGGACCCAGTACTCCTGTTATAACTCCCTCTCCTCCCTCTCCTCCCTCTTCAGGCCCCAGTACTCCTGTTATAACTCCCTCTCCTCCCTCTCCTCCCTCTTCAGGCCCCAGTACTCCGACCTGTAGGAACTGTATGGGAGGTAACTGTACTGATAACATCCTACCAGAGGTCTTACAGCAGGGCCTGCTCACCTCTGGATACTTCAACCTGTTCTCCTCCAACAAACCTGCAGGTACACACACACACACACACACACACACACACACACACACACACACACACACACACACACACACACACACACACACACACACACACACACACACACACACACACACACACTTTTTATTCCTCTTCTTGATAGACAGCAGCTAATGGGGATCCTAATAAATCAACCAAAAAAACATTATCTTTTTTGACCTTTATTCCTACTCCATGATCTCCCTTGCTCTCTCTCATCTTCTCTCCAGGTTAATGGGCATCACCCAGTCATCAGTGTTGTGTTTTGTCATCGACACCACAGGCAGCATGAGTGATGACATCACTGAGGCTAAGAGAGTGTCCTTCTCCATCATGGACAATAAGAGAGGAACCCTGCAGGAACCTTCATCATACATCCTGGTCCCCTTCAACGACCCAGGTGGGTGTTAGCCTGGTCCCAGATCAGCAGTAACATACATCCTGGTCCCCTTCAACGACCCAGGTGGGTGTTAGCCTGGTCCCAGATCAGCAGGAACATACATCCTGGTCCCCTTCAACGACCCAGGTGGGTGTTAGCCTGGTCCCAGATCAGCAGGAACATACATCCTGGTCCCCTTCAACGACCCAGGTGGGTGTTAGCCTGGTCCCAGATCAGCAGTAACATACATCCTGGTCCCTTCAACGACCCAGGTGGGTGTTAGCCTGTTCCCAGATCAGCAGGAACATACATCCTGGTCCCCTTCAACGACCCAGGTGGGTGTTAGCCTGGTCCCAGATCAGCAGGAACATACATCCTGGTCCCATTCAACGACCCAGGTGGGTGTTAGCCTGGTCCCAGATCAGCAGTAACATACATCCTGGTCCCCTTCAACGACCCAGGTGGGTGTTAGCCTGTTCCCAGATCAGCAGTAACATACATCCTGGTCGCCTTCAACGACCCAGGTGGGTGTTAGCCTGGTCCCAGGTCAGCAGTAACATACATCCTGGTCCCCTTCAACGACCCAGGTGGGTGTTAGCCTGGTCCCAGGTCAGCAGTAACATACATCCTGGTCCCCTTCAATGACCCAGGTGGGTGTTAGCCTGGTCCCAGATCAGCAGGAACATACATCCTGGTCCCCTTCAACGACCCAGGTGGGTGTTAGCCTGGTCCCAGATCAGCAGTAACATACATCCTGGTCCCATTCAATGACCCAGGTGGGTGTTAGCCTGGTCCCAGATCAGCAGTAACATACATCCTGGTCCCCTTCAACAACCCAGGTGGGTGTTAGCCTGGTCCCAGATCAGCAGGAACATACATCCTGGTCCCCTTCAACGACCCAGGTGGGTGTTAGCCTGGTCCCAGATCAGCAGTAACATACATCCTGGTCCCCTTCAACGACCCAGGTGGGTGTTAGCCTGGTCCCAGATCAGCAGGAACATACATCCTGGTCCCCTTCAACAACCCAGGTGGGTGTTAGCCTGTTCCCAGATCAGCAGTAACATACATCCTGGTCCCCTTCAACGACCCAGGTGGGTGTTAGCCTGGTCCCAGATCAGCAGGAGCATACATCCTGGTCCCCTTCAACGACCCAGGTGGGTGTTAGCCTGGTCCCAGATCAGCAGGAGCATACATCCTGGTCCCCTTCAACGACCCAGGTGGGTGTTAGCCTGGTCCCAGATCAGCAGGAGCATACATCCTGGTCCCCTTCAACGACCCAGGTGGGTGTTAGCCTGGTCCCAGATCAGCAGGAACATACATCCTGGTCCCCTTCACCGACCCAGGTGGGTGTTAGCCTGTTCCCAGATCAGCAGTAACATACATCCTGGTCCCCTTCAACGACCCAGGTGGGTGTTAGCCTGGTCCCAGATCAGCAGGAACATACATCCTGGTCCCCTTCAACAACCCAGGTGGGTGTTAGCCTGGTCCCAGATCAGCAGGAACATACATCCTGGTCCCCTTCAACGACCCAGGTGGGTGTTAGCCTGTTCCCAGATCAGCAGGAACATACATCCTGGTCCCCTTCAACGACCCAGGTGGGTGTTAGCCTGTTCCCAGATCAGCAGGAACATACATCCTGGTCCCCTTCAACGACCCAGGTGGGTGTTAGCCTGTTCCCAGATCAGCAGGAACATACATCCTGGTCCCCTTCAACGACCCAGGTGGGTGTTAGCCTGTTCCCAGATCAGCAGGAACATACATCCTGGTCCCCTTCAACGACCCAGGTGGGTGTTAGCCTGGTCCCAGATCAGCAGGAACATACATCCTGGTCCCCTTCAACGACCCAGGTGGGTGTTAGCCTGGTCCCAGATCAGCAGGAACATACATCCTGGTCCCCTTCAACGACCCAGGTGGGTGTTAGCCTGGTCCCAGATCTGCAGGAACATACATCCTGGTCCCCTTCAACGACCTAGGTGGGTGTTAGCCTGTTCCCAGATCAGCAGTAACATACATCCTGGTCCACATCAACGACCCAGGTGGGTGTTAGCCTGGTCCCAGATCAGCAGGAACATACATCCTGGTCCCCTTCAACGACCCAGGTGGGTGTTAGCCTGTTCCCAGATCAGCAGGAACATACATCCTGGTCCCCTTCAACGACCCAGGTGGGTGTTAGCCTGGTCCCAGATCAGCAGGAACATACATCCTGGTCCCCTTCAACGACCCAGGTGGGTGTTAGCCTGGTCCCAGATCAGCAGTAACATACATCCTGGTCCCCTTCAACGACCCAGGTGGGTGTTAGCCTGGTCCCAGATCAGCAGGAGCATACATCCTGGTCCACTTCAACGACCCAGGTGGGTGTTAGCCTGGTCCCAGATCAGCAGGAACATACATCCTGGTCCCCTTCAATAAACCCAGGTGGGTAGCTGCGTTAAGATCTATTGTCCAATCCCAACATCATCGTCACATCACACCTGCAAATGGCTCTCTGGAAATTGGCAGCAGAATAACTGTTTTAACCCAAGTTTCTTCTCTTTTTACTTAAGTGACAACATTACATTTTCACGTCTGGCCAAATCTTTAATTTGTCATTTGTGGTGTGTGTGTGTGTGTGTGTGTGTGTGTGTGTGTGTGTGTGTGTGTGTTTGCAGGATTTGGACCTCTGATCACCACAACAAATGCAGACATTTTCAAACAGAAGATCAACGCACTGACAGCATCAGGAGGAGGAGATATACCAGAGCTGTCCCTGTCAGGACTACAGGTGTGTGTATATATATATATATATATATATATATATATATACAGGCAATGTCATGAGCAAAGGTTTCATTGCCCTAAAATGAAGGCTGTATTTCAATGGCTGCATTATAAATGTGGTTGCCTGTTTTTGCAACTCTGCCAGAGCTGGTTAGCTAGCTAGTGGACTGAACATGTTATTTCCCATAGAGATCCTGTACTTGATCCCAGTGTGGTCTGACTTTTTGCTGAATGTGTTGTAATTCCCAGCTGGCCCTCACGGCGGCGCCACCCTACTCTGAGATCTTTGTGTTCACTGATGCTCCTGCTAAAGACACTGCACTGAAGAGCACTGTCACTGCCCTCATAGAGAGCACCAAGTCTGTGGTTAGTAGCTTTCACTACTGTTTATCTTTCTCTCTCTGTCTCCTTCTCTTTCTCTGTGCTCTCTGTGTTCTCTTCATCACTGTCTCTGTCTCTCCCCCTTTTGGACACAGTTTCCTGTTTGTGGGCTCACAAGTTGTCTGACTGAGATTTGATAAAGTGTGATGTAAATGTTAGCCATTATGTTTCATTTCAACATATCTTATTTCTTTACTGCCATTCTTTCCTAACTTCCACTTTCCTTTCATCCTTTATTCTGTCATCAACCTCTAATTCTCTTCTCTTCTCTGCTCCCTATCCTCTCCTCAGGTGACCTTCATGTTGACTGACAACCTCCGATCCAGTCGACGTCGTCGTAGGCGTTCCGTGGGTGGGGCTTCAGCCGTATGGCCCAGTAAGGGTGGAGGCTCCAACCGGATGGCCCAATCAGACGCTCAGCTGTACCGTCACCTTGCCCAGGCCTCTGGAGGTCAACCAATCATTCAATTGATTTAATTCACAAAGCAGTTGTCCCAAAGTGTTTTACAGCTTCTTATAGAGTTCTCCGAACATACTGTGCTCCCTTCCTCTAGGTCAGGCCATTGAGGTCACCAAGGAGGATCTGCACCGGGCCACCAGCGTCATCGAGGACGCCTCCTCTGCAGCACAGGTATGATAATGTATTGACCTACAGGTTATAGAGCAATGTCCGCCAGCTCAGTGTTCAGTCAGTCAATCTCATTTACAGGACAAGATATACAACTGTACACATAACAATGACCTCAACTGTGTTGTTCACATATCTAATGTATTGTCTATTAACCCCTCCTCCTCCTCCTCCTCCTCCTCCTCCTCCAGGTTACTGTGTTGTTCACATATCTAATGTATTGTCTATTAACTCCTCCTCCTCCTTCTCCTCTTCTTGCTCCTCCTCCTCCTCCTCTTCTTGCTCCTCCTCCTCCTCCAGGTTACTGTGTTGTTAACATATCTAATGTATTGTCTATTAACTCCTCCTCCTCCTCCTCAAGGTTACTGTGTTGTTCACATATCTAATGTATTGTCTATTAACTCCTCCTCCTCCTACTCCTCCCCCTCCAGGTTACTGTGTTGTTAACATATCTAATTTATTGTCTATTAACTCCTCCTCCTCCTCCTCCTCAAGGTTACTGTGTTGTTCACATATCTAATGTATTGTCTATTAACTCCTCCTCCTCCTACTCCTCCCCCTCCAGGTTACTGTGTTGTTAACATATCTAATTTATTGTCTATTAACTCCTCCTCCTCCTCCTCCAGGTTACTGTGTTGTTCACATATCTAATGTATTGTCTATTAACTCCTCCTCCTCCTCCTCCTCCTCCCCCTCCTCCTCCTCCAGGTTACTGTGTTGTTAACATATCTAATGTATTGTCTATTAACTCCTCCTCCTCCAGGTTACTGTGTTGTTAACATATCTAATGTATTGTCTATTAACTCCTCCTCCTCCTCCTCTTCCTCCTCCTCCTCCTCCTCCTCCTCCAGGTTACTGTGTTGTTAACATATCTAATGTATTGTCTATTAACTTCTCCTCCTCCTCCTCCGGGTTACTGTGCTGTTCACATATCTAATGTATTGTCTATTAACTCCTCCTCCTCCTCCTCCAGGTTACTGTGTTGTTCACATATCTAATGTATTGTCTATTAACTCCTCCTCCTCCGCCTCCTCCAGGTTACTGTGCTGTTCACATATCTAATGTATTGTCTATTAACTCCTCCTCCTCCGCCTCCTCCAGGTTACTGTGTTGTTCACATATCTAATGTATTGTCTATTAACTCCTCCTCCTCCTCCTCCTCCTCCTCCAGGTTACTGTGTTGTTCACATATCTAATGTATTGTCTATTAACTCCTCCTCCTCCTCCTCCTCTGGGTTACTGTGTTGTTCACATATCTAATGTATTGTCTATTAACTCCTCCTCCTCCTCCT
>NW_027015027.1:0-2500 GCF_036934945.1 Oncorhynchus masou masou
CCATCTATCCATCTATCTATCTATCCATCTATTTATCTATCCATCTATCTATCTATCCATCTATTTATCTATCCATCTATCCATCTATCCATCTATTTATATATCTATCTATTTATCTATCCATCTATCTATTTATCTATCCATCTATCTATTTATCTATCCATCTATCTATTTATCTATCCATCTATCTATTTATATATCCATCTATTTATTTATCTATCTATTTATCTATCCATCTATCTATTTATCTATCCATCTATCTATTTATATATCCATCTGTCTATTTATCTATATATTTATCTATCCATCTATCTATTTATCTATATATTTATCTATCCATCTATCTATTTATCTATCCATCTATCTATTTATCTATCCATCTATCTATTTATCTATCCATCTACTATTTATCTATCCATCTATCTATTTATCCATCCATCTATCTATTTATCCATCCATCTATCTATTTATCCATCCATCTATCTATTTATATATCCATCTATCTATTTATCTATCTATTTATCTATCCATCTATCTATTTATCTATCTATCCATTTATTTATCTATCCATCTATTTATCTATCCATCTATATATTTATATATCCATCTATCTATTTATCCATCCATCTATCTATCTATATATTTATCCATCCATCTATCTATTTATCTATCTATTTATCTATTTATCCATCCATCTATCTATTTATCTATCCATCTATCTATTTATCTATCCATCTATCTATCTATCTATATATTTATCCATCCATCTATCTATCTATCTTATCTATATATTTATCCATCCATCTATCTATTTATCTATCTATTTATCTATTTATCCATCCATCTATCTATTTATCCATCCATCTATCTATTTATCTATCCATCTATCTATTTATCTATCCATATATCTATCTATCTATCTATTTATTTATTTATTTATCTATCCATCTATCTATTTATCTATCCATCTATCTATCTATTTATCTATATTATTTATATATTTATCTATCCATCTATCTATTTATCTATCCATCTATTCATTTTTCTATCACCTATCTATCTATATATCTATCTATTATCTATATATTTATATATTTATCTATCCATCTATCTATTTATCTATCTATTTATCTATCCATCTATCTATTTATCTATCCATCTATCTATTTATCTATCCATCTATCTATCTATTTATCTATATATTTATCTATTTATCTATCCATCTATCTATTTATTATCCATCTATCTATTTATCTATCCATCTATCTATTTATCTATCCATCTATCTATTTATATATCCATCTGTCTATTTATCTCCATATATTTATCTATCCATCTATCTATTTATCTATTTATCTATCCATCTATCTATTTATCTATCCATCTATTTATCTATATATTTATCTATCCATCTATCTATTTATCTATCCATCTATCTATTTATCTATCCATCTACTATTTATCTATCCATCTATCTATTTATCCATCCATCTATCTATTTATCCATCCATCTATCTATTTATCCATCCATCTATCTATTTATATATCCATCTATCTATTTATCTATCTATTTATCTATCCATCTATCTATTTATCTATCTATCCATTTATTTATCTATCCATCTATTTATCTATCCATCTATATATTTATATATCCATCTATCTATTTATCCATCCATCTATCTATATCTATATATTTATCCATCCATCTATCTATTTATCTATCTATTTATCTATTTATCCATCCATCTATCTATTTATCTATCCATCTATCTATTTATCTATCCATCTATCTATCTATCTATATATTTATCCATCCATCTATCTATCTATCTATCTATATATTTATCCATCCATCTTATCTATTTATCTATCTATTTATCTATTTATCCATCCATCTATCTATTTATCCATCCATCTATCTATTTATCTATCCATCTATCTATTTATCTATCCATATATCTATCTATCTATCTATTTATTTATTTATTTATCTATCCATCTATCTATTTATCTATCCATCTATCTATCTATTTATCTATATTATTTATATATTTATCTATCCATCTATCTATTTATCTATCCATCTATCTATCTTTCTATCTATCTATCTATATCTATCTATTTATCTATATATTTATCTATCCATCTATCTATTTATCTATCTATTTATCTATCCATATATCTATCTATCTATCTATTTATTTATTTATTTATCTATCCATCTATCTATTTATCTATCCATCTATCTATCTATTTTATATATATATTTATATATTTATCTATCCATCTATCTATTTATATATCCATCTATCTATCTATTTATCTATCCATCTATCTATTTATCTATTTATCTATCTATTTATCTATCCATCTATCTATTTATCCATCCATCTATCTATTTATCTATCCATCTATCTATTTATCTATCTATTTATCTATCCATCTACCTATTTATCTATATATTTATCTATCCATCTATCTATTTATCTATATATTT
>NW_027015027.1:7500-12288 GCF_036934945.1 Oncorhynchus masou masou
AATTCTCCATTTCCTCCTCCTCCTCTGCTGCTGCATGGAGACATATTTGGGATTTCTTCCTTTTACCTAAACCGTTTCCTCTCATCATCAGACCAGTTGGTCAGGCTAGTTGGGGCCAGTCTCATGTACTCTGTTGTTGGTACCACTGTTTGTTATTGTTCCCGAAAAATGCCTTCATTTTAAACATCCCACCACAGTACAATTGATCTCGTAGGGGCCTGGCCATGTTTCCACTCCGGTCCTATTGGGAGGAGGAACAAAAGCAGGATGGTTTGTGATTGTTGCTGAATAGAGCTGACAGGGCTGTAACTCGAGCTGACAATGTGGCTACTGTGATCAGTCCCGTATTGCCCCAGCTAGAATGGGAGAACCCTCCACCACTAATAGGCTTGCATTATTCAACAGGCGTGCTGGAGAGAGAGAGAGAGAGAGAGAGAGAGAGAGAGAGAGAGAGAGAGAGAGAGAGAGAGAGAGAGAGAGAGAGAGAGAGAGAGAGAGAGAGAGAGAGAGAGAGAGAGAGAGAGAGAGAGAGAGAGAGAGAGAGAGAGAGAGAGAGAGAGAGAGAGAGAGAGAGAGAGAGAGAGAGAGAGAGAGGGAGAGAGAGAGAGAGAGAGAGAGAGAGAGAGAGAGAGAGAGAGAGAGAGAGAGAGAGAGAGAGAGAGAGCGGAGGCAGGCTTGCTTTGGCAATGTTAACATATGTTTCCTATGCCAATAAAGCCCATTGAATTGTGAGGGAGAGAGAGAAATAGGCAGCACAGAGAGGGGGAGGTGGAGCAGAGTAAATCAGAGAGCGAAAGAGAGAGAGGTAGAGAGAGAGAGCGATAGAGCCAGAGAGGGAGGGAGGGAGCTTAATCTGTTCCACTGCATCTCACCAGTGACAGCAGACTGGGTTCACCAGTGAGCCTCCCTACAGCTCAACAGAAGTACCTCGCGGGTGTTTTCTACCATAGCATTACCTTTATCCTAGGCATCTAACAGCACAGCGCAGGACTTTGGAATCCAGACTAATAAAGCTTGATGCTCTCATGCAGTGAACAGGTAAAATAATTTAACACATTACCCTGTTCATTTTTAGCTGAAGAGTTCTATTTGTGGTAAAGAGAAAGAGAATCCCTAAAGAGGTCAGTAGAGCTAGTTTGACGGACTGTAGAGAGAGAGAAGTCCTAGAGGTCACTGTAGCTAGCTGACGGACTACAGAGAGAAAGAGAGAGAGAGAAGTCCTAGAGGTCAGTGTGGAGCCTAGCTGACGGACTGCAGAGAGAGAGAGAAGCCCTAAAGAGGTCAGTGGAGCTAGCTGACGGACTGCAGAGGAGAGAGAAGCCTCAAAGAGGTCAGTGGAGCTAGCTGACGGACTGCAGAGAGAGAGAGAGAAGTCCTGAAGAGGTCAGGGGAGCTAGGCTGACAGACTGCAGAGAGAGAGAGAGAAGCCCTAAAGAGGTCAGTGGAGCTAGCTGACGGACTGCAGAGAGAGAGAGAAGCCCTAAAGAGGGGGTGGAGCTAGCTGACTGACTGCAGAGAGAGAGAGAAGCCCTAAAGAGGTCAGTGGAGCTAGCTGACGGACTGCAGAGAGAGAGAGAAGAAGTCAGAAGAGGTCAGTGGAGCTAGCTGACAGACTGCAGAGAGAGAGAGAAGTCCTAAAGAGGTCAGTGGAGCTAGCTGACAGACTGCAGAGAGAGAGAGAAGTCCTAAAGAGGTCAGTGGAGCTAGCTGACAGACTGCAGTGAGAGAAGTCCTGAAGAGGTCAGTGGAGCTAGCAGATGGACTGCAGAGAGAGAGAGAGAAGTCCTGAAGAGGCCGTGAGCTAGCTGACAGACTGCAGAGAGAGAGAGAGAGAAGCCCTAAAGAGGTCAGTGGAGCCAGCAGATGGACTGCGTAGAGAGAGAGAGAGAAGTCCTGGAAGAGGTCAGTGGAGCTAGCTGACAGACTGCAGAGAGAGAGAAGCCCTAAAGAGGTCAGTGGAGCTAGCTGACAGACTGCAGAGAGAGAGAGAGAAGTCCTGAAGAGGTCATGTGGAGCTAGCAGATGGACTTCAGAGAGAGAGAAGTCCTATAGGTCAGTGAGCTAGCTGACGGACTGCGAGAGAGAGAGAGTAGTCCTAAAGAGGTCAGTAGACCGAGCTGACGGACTGCAGAGAGAGAGAGAGAGAGAGAAAGAGAGAGAGAGAGAGAGAAGTCCAAAGAGGTCAGTGGAGCTAGCAGATGGACTGCAGAGAGAGAGAGAAGTCCTATAGGTCAGTGGAGCTAGCTGACGGACTGCAGAGAGAGAGAGAAGTCCTAAAGAGGTCAGGCAGACCAAGCTGACGGACTGCAGAGAGAGAGAGAGAAGTCCTAGAGGTCAGTGAGCTAGCTGACGGACTGCAGAGGAGAGAGAGAGAGAGAGAGAGAGAGAAGAGAGTGAGTCCGAAGAGGTCAGTAGACCGAGCTGACGGACTGAAAGAGAGAGAGAGAGAGAGAGAGAAGTCCTAAAGAGGTCAGTGGAGCTAGCAGACGGACTGCAGAGAGAGAGAGAGAGAGAGAACCCTAAAGAGGTCAGTGGAGCTAGCTGACGGACTGCAGAGAGAGAGAGAGAAGCCCTAAAGAGGTCAGTAGAGCTAGCTGATGGACTGCAGAGAGAGAGAGAGAGAGAGAGAGAAGCCCTAAAGGGGTCAGTGGAGCTAGCTGACAGACTGCAGAGAGAGAGAGAGGTCCTGAAGAGGTCAGTGGACAGCAGAATGGCAGCTGACGGACTGCAGAGAGAGAGAGAAGCCCTAAAGAGGTCCAGTGGAGCTAGCTGACGGACTGCAGAGAGAGAGAGAGGTCCTAAAGAGGTCAGTGGAGCTAGCTGATGGACTGCAGAGAGAGAGAGAGAGAGAGAGAGAAGCCCTAAAGGGGTCAGTGGAGCTCGCTGACGTACTGCAGAGAGAGAGAGAGAGAGAAGTTCTAGAGATCAGTAGAGCTAGCTGACTGCAGAGGTTCCTCTCTCTCTCTCTCTCTACTTCTCTCTTGTTCCTTACTTGTGTACATTCATGGTTTACATTCGAGTTGCAGGTTTTACTATATGTCCTCTTCTATCCAGTTTTAGACTGATCCAATGAAACATTGTATTTCTGTCCAAAATCAAGACTGCAAGATTTGTTTATTAATAACTTTTCATGTTCAAAACTGTGCACTCTCCTCAAACAACAGCATTGCATTCTTTCACTGTACTAGCTACTGTAAATTGGACAGTGCAGTTAGAGTAACAGATAGATGCACTATTGTAAAGTGGCTGTTCCACTGGATGTCAGAAGGTGAATTCACCAATTTGTAAGTCGCTCTGGATAAGAGCGTCTGCTAAATGACTTAAATGTAAATGTAACAAGAATTTAAGCTTTCTGCCCATTTCAGATATGTTTATGTCCTGGGAAATGTTCTTGTTACTTACAACCTCATGCTAATCGCATTAGCCTACGTTAGCTCAACCTCATGCTAATCGCATTAGCCTACGTTAGCTAAACCTCATGCTAATCGCATTAGCCTACCTTAGCTCAACCTCATGCTAATCGCATTAGCCTACGTTAGCTCAACCTTCCCGCGAGGGGGACACCGATCCTGGAGAAGTTTTAAAATCCCCCCTCATAGCCATCTGTAGGTGGAGAATTTTATAGTCTTTATTTATTTAATTGTATAAATATATATTATATTTGAGATTCTTTCAAAGTAGACACCCTTTGCCTTGACGACAGGTTTGCAGAAAGAAAAAATAGGGACCACAATGGAAATCAGTCCCCACCTTTATTGTGCAATCCCGGTCACTTCAAATGATTTGTGTATGTATATATTTTTAAACTGATACAATCAATCCAAACTGTCCAGTGGTCATGTGATGAAAAGAAAGAGACATCTGGCATAAAACACCAACAAGTTTAATGACATTCAGAGATTGTCAAGCCAAGTCTTCAATACTGGTTAAGCCTATAAGGTAGGGAGGAAGACTTTAAATGTTTTTATTTAACCAGGCAAGTCACTTAAGAACAAATTCTTATTTACGATGGCAGTCTACCGGGAACAGTGAGTTAACTGCCTTGTTCAGGGGAACAGTGGGTTAACTGCCTTGTTCAGGGGAACAGTGGGTTAACTGCCTTGTTCAGGGAACAGTGAGTTAACTGCCTTGTTCAGGGGAACAGTGAGTTAACTGCCGTTATGTTCAGGGGGAACAGTGAGTTAACTGCCATGTTCAGGGGAAACAGTGAGTTAACTGCCATGTTCAGGGGAACAGTGAGTTAACTGCCATGTTCAGGGAACAGTGAGTTAACTGCCATGTTCAGGGGAACAGTGAGTTAACTGCCATGTTCAGGGGAACAGTGAGTTAACTGCCATGTTCAGGGGCAGAAGGTATATTTTTACCTTATCAGCTCGGGGACTCGATTCAGCAACCTGTCGGTTGCTGACCCAACGCTCGAGCCACTAGGATACCTGCCACTGCAAAGATGGGATATCTCCTTTATAGTCAGTGTATTAGTCAGTGTATTAGCAGTAGAAGGCTGTAGGTCAGTGTATTAGTAGTAGAAGGCTGTAGGTCAGTGTATTAGCAGTAGAAGGCTGAAGGTCAGGTCAGTGTATTAGCAGTAGAAGGCTGTAGGTCAGGTCAGTGTATTAGCAGTAGAAGGCTGTAGGTCAGGTCAGTGTATTAGCAGTAGAGGCTGTAGTAATAATAATATATAATATAATAATAATAATATCCCATTTAGCAGGCGCTTTGTCCAAAGCGACTTACAAGTCGGCTGGGGCCACTCAGTTTACATATGGGTGGTCCCAGTGGGAATCGAAC
>NW_027015028.1:0-12286 GCF_036934945.1 Oncorhynchus masou masou
GGGGAGGAGTCTTTCTCATTTTTTACCCTGAATGTCCCTCTTTTGTTTCTGTTTTTATGGAAATGTATTCCTATGGAAATGCATCCACATTGGACAACAACAACCAATGAAACATTCAACTGAATGGACGAACAGACAAATACACTGATTTGGTGACTGAGTTTATCAGGAAGTGTATAGGAGATGTTGTACCCACTGTGACAATTAAAACCTACCCTAACAAGAAACCGTGGATAGATGGTAGCATTTGCGCAAATTAGAAAGTGCGAACCACAGCATTTAACCATGCAAGGTGACTGGGAATATGGTAGAATACAAACAGTGTAGTTATTCCCTCAGCAAGGCAATCAAACATGCAAAACGTCTGTATAGAGACAAAGTGGAGTCGCAATTCAACGGCTCAGACACGAAACGTTTGTGGCAGAGTCTACCAACAATCACAGACAACAAAGAGAAAACCAGCCACGTCGCAGACACCGACGTCTTGCTTCCAGACAAGCTAAACACTTTCTTTGCACGCTTTGAGGATAACACAGTGCCACCGACGCGGCCCTCTACCAAGGACTGTGGGCTCTCCTTCTCCTTGGCCGATGTGAGTAAGACATTTAAGCGGGTTAACCCTCGCAAGGCTGCCAACCCAGATGGCATTCCTAGCTGCTTCCTCAGAGCATGCTCAGCAGCTGGCTGGTGTGTTTACGGACATATTCAATCTCTCCCTATCCCAGTCTGCTGTCCCCACATGCTTCAAGATGGACACCACTGTTCCTGTACCCAAGAAAACAAAGTTAACTGAACTAAATGACTATTGCCCCGTAGCACTCATGAAATGCTTTGAGAGACTAGTCAAGGATCATATCACTTCTAACTTACCTGTCAACCTAGACCCACTTCAATTTGCTTACTGCCCCAATAGATCTACATATGATGCAATCGCCATTACACTTCACACTGCCCTATCCCATCTAGACAAGAGGAATACATATGTAAGAATGCTGTTCATTAACTATAGTTCAGCATTCAACACCATAGTAACCTTCAAGCTCATCATTAAAATTGAAGCCCTGGGACTGAACCCCACCCTGTGCAACTGGGTCCTGGACTTCCTGACGGCCTGCCCCAAGGTGGTGAAGGTAGGAAACAACACTTCTACTTCGCTGATCCTCAACACTGGCGTCCCACAAGGGTGTGTGCTCAGTCCCCTTCTGTACTCCCTGTTCACCCATGACTGCGTGGCCAAGCACACCTCCAACTCAATTATCAAGTTTGCAGATGACACAACAGTAGTAGGCTTGATTACCAACAATGATGAGACAGCCTACAGAGAGGAGCTGAGGGCTCTGGGAGAGTGGTACCAGGAAAATAACCTCTCACTCAACATCAAGAAAACAAAGGAGATGATTGTTGACTTCAGGAAACAGCAGAGGGCGCACCCCCCTATCCACATCGAAGGGACCGCAGTGTAGGAGATGCAAAGCGTCAAGTTCCTTGGCGTACACATCACTGACAAACTGAAATGGTCCACTCACACAGAAAGGAGGCTGAAGAAATGTGGCTTGTCAAATCAAATCAAATCAATCAAATTTTATTGGTCACAAACATGTGGTTAGCAGATGTTAATGCGAGTGTAGCGAAATCCTTGTGCTTCTAGTTCCGACCGTGCAATAATATCTAACAAGTAATCTAACAATTTCACAACAACTACCTTATACACACAAGTGTAAAGGAATGAATGAGAATATGTACATATAAATATATGGATGAGCGATGGCCGAACGGCATAGGCAAGATGCAGTAGATGGTATAGAGTACAGTATATACATATGAGATGACTAATGTAGGGTATGTAAACATTATATAAAGTGGCATTGTTTAAAGTGACTCGTGATACATTTATTACATCCAATTTTGAATTATTAAAGTGGCTATGAACAATTTTCCAAAGTCAGTGGGTGATATAAACAGTTAAAGATGTGATGTAGCGATACCAGTAGTTGCAGAGGAGGTTTTTCGATAATCTTTTAAACTCCATAATCTGTCCCTGTCCTATGGTCACTGTCCAGGATGGTTTAATGATTACAGTAGACGAGGCCCTGCCAGTGCCAGAGGTGAAAAGGTGATGGTGGCATAGCGTGTGTGTTTGTTGCTCTTCTCGTCATTGACCTAGATAGAAGGCTACTTTGGGCCCATTGCAATGAAAAGGCAGAATTTAACACTCAGCTGTATGTTAGAGCTGCATTTCTTAAAAGGTAGGGTGCATTTGTTTCAACTGGCGTTAGCTACTAGCCATGCAAGCATTTAATAACATTCCAAACCAAGTGTTGACGCAAGTGAACCGTTTCACCGACTCTCCCTGACCGGTGAAACGGCTTCTCAGTCTGAAGGCCTCTCCATGGCTGTTTTTTGACAGTGGTAGCAAACTCAGCTGTCAATCGCTCAGTCTCCGCTCTCTCTACTTTATATCTGCTGGCTTTTTGTTGTTGTGTTATGTGTGTTCCTGCCTGTGCTAGATTAGTTCTCTGGTTAGATGGCGTTATGTATTTCCAAAACTTTGGTTTACTTTAATGTAAGCTAAGTGTTGATGGCAACTGGCTGACTCACGCAGTGCTAATGTAATGTTAACAAGCAGGTAGGGCTAATGTTAGCAGGCTAGTCGGGTTACCATTAGCAGGCGTTGGTAGTTAACTCAGCCTTCAATCAGTAAGTCTCCACACTCTACTTTATATCTGCTGGATTGTTTTGTTTGTTCTGTGGGTTCCTGCCTGTGCTAGACTAGTTGTTCTCTGGCTTACTACTTAGCTATATCAACTGTGGTGGTTGGCTAGCTAGGCTAGTTAGCTATCAAGGCTAGCTAGTAGGCTAAAATAACTAACTTTAGCTGGCTGGCTAAAATAACTGCATATTCCGGTAAGATTATTTTTTAACTGCTTAGATGGCGTTATGTGTTTCCAAAACGTTGGTTTACTTTAAGCTTTTTGTTGATAGCAACTGGCCGACTAACTTATTAAAATAGATTTTTTTTTGTTGGGGGGTTATATCATTTGATTTACACAACATGCCTACCACTTTGAAGATGCAAAATATTTTTTATTGTGAAACGAACAAGAAATAAAACTTGATTGTGCATAACTATTCACCCCCCAAAAGTTAATAATTTGTTAGAGCCACCTGTTGCAGCAATTACAGCTGCAAGTCTCTTGGGGTATGTCTCCATAAGCTTACACATCTAACCACTGGGATTTTTGCCCATTCTTCAAGGCAAAAACTGCTCCAGCTCCTTCCAAGTTGGATGAGTTCCTGCTAGTGTACAGCAATCTTTAGGTCATACCACAGATTCTCAATTGGATTGAGGTCTGGGCTTTGACTAGGCCATTCCAAGACATTTAAATGTTTCCCCTTAAACCACTCGAGTGTCGCTTTAGCAGTATGCTTAGGGTCATTGTTCTGCTGGAAGGTCAACCTCTGTCCATGTCTCACATCTCTGGAAGTCTGAAGCAGGTTTCCCTCAAGAATTTCCCTGTATTTAGCGCCATCCATTTTTCCTTAAATTCTGACCAGTTTCCCAGTCCCTGCCGATGAAAAACATCCCCACAGCATGATGCTGCCACCACCATCCTTCACTGTGGTGTTCTCAGAGTGATGAGAGGTGTTAGGTTTGCGCCAGACATAGCATTTTTCTTGATGGCCAAAAAGCTCAATTTTAGTCTCATCTGACCAGAGAATCTTCTTCCATATGTTTGGGGAGTCTCCCATATGCCTTTTGTTCAACACCAACCATATTTGCTTTTTTATCTTTAAGCAATGGCTTTTTTTCTAGTCACTCTTCCGTAAAGCCCAGCTCTGTGGAGTGTATGGCTTAAAGTGGTCTTTATAGACAGATACTCCAATCTCCGCTGTGGAGCTTTTCAGCTCCTTCGGGGTTATCTTTTGTCTCTTTGTTGCCTCTCTGATTAATGCCCTCCTTGCCTGGTCTGTGAGTTTTGGTGGGCGGCCCCCTCTTGGCAGGTTTGTTGTGGTGCCATATTCTTTCCATTTTTTTATAATGGAATTAATGGTGCTCCGTGGGATGTTCAAAGTTTCTGATATTTATTTAGAACCCAACCCTGATCTGTACTTCTCCACAACTTTGCCCCTGACCTGTTTGGAGAGCTCCTTGGTATTCAGGGTGCCGCTTGCTTGGTGGTGCCCCTTGCTTAGTGGTGTTGCAGACTCTAGGGCCTTTCAGAACAGGTGCATATATGCTGAGATTATGTGACAGATCATGTGACACTTAGATTGCACACAGGTGGACTTTATTTAATGAATTATGTGACTTCTGAAGGTAATTTGTTGCACCAGATCTTATTTAGGGGTTTCATAGCGAAGGGGTGAATGCATATGCACGCACCACTTTTCCGTTTATTTTTTAACATTTTATTAATTTGAAACAGGTTGTTTTTTTTTTTCATTTCACTTCACCAATTTAGACTATTTTGTGTATGTCCATTACATGAAATTCAAATAAAAATCCATTTCAATTAAAGGTTGTAATGCAACAAAATAGGAAAAAGCATGGTGAATACATTTGCAAGGCACTATTTCACATGTAGTTATGTTTATACTCCTTACACTTTAAAATGCTACTAAAAGAAAATGACAAACCTGCTTGCAACGACAAACCCACATGCTCTTTTCAAACAGCTACAACTGTACATTAAGTCTTCTCTTGAGTTGGGCACGGGGATGGAACAACTGTTGAACATTTGATCTTGTGGATGTTTGTGGGGGAAGGGTGTGTGTGTGTGTGTATTCCACATCTGTTGCTATGGGGTAATTATGTTAGGGACAATTAGAGGATGAATCACAATAATAGTTTTCCCCAAAATAATAATAAATAATAATAATAATAATAATAATTTTGTAATGCCAATCCTGGTTATAGGTGACAATCCTTTGCATGAACTGCCTATATATTTACACATATTACTCATGAAATGTGGAAAAATGTGGAACATTTGAACATCCTGGCCATATTCTGTTATAATCTCCACCCGGCACAGCCAGAAGAGGACTGGCCACCCCACATATGCTCTCTCTAATTCTCTCTTTCTTTCTCTCTCTCGGAGGACCTGAGCCCCTAAGACCATGCCCCCAGGACTACCTGACATGATGACTCCTTGCTGTCGCCATTCCACCTGACCGTGCTGCTGCTCCAGTTTCAACTGTTCTGCCTTATTATTATCTTCGACCTGCGTTGGTCATTTATGAACATTTGAACATCTTGGCCATGTGCTGTTATAATCTCCACCGGCACAGCCAGGAAGAGGACTGGCCACCCAACATAGCCTGGTTCCTCTCTAGGTTTCTTCCCTAGGTTTTGGCCCTTTCTCAGCAGTTTTCCCTAGCCACCGTGCTTCTACACCTGCATTGCTTGCTTGCTGTTTGGGGTTTTAGGTTTCTGTACAGCACTTTGAGATATCAGCTGATGTACGAAGGGCTATATAAATAAATTTGATTTGATTTGAAATAAATTAAGATATGCATTATTTTTCATTATATACTGAACAAAATATATACGCAAATGTAAAGTGTTTCATACGCACAAAAGAAATGTTTCATACGCACAAAAGCTTATTTCTCTCAATTGTTGTGTATAAGTGTCACGTTCTGACCATCGTTAGGTGTGTGTTTTCCTTGTTTTTTAGTGTTGGTCAGGACGTGAGCTGGGTGGGCATTCTATGTTGTGTGTCTGGTTTGTCCATTTCTATGTTAGGCCTGATATGGTTCTCAATCAGAGGCAGGGGGTTAGTCATTGTCTCTGATTGGGAACCATATTTAAATAACCTGTTTTTGTGTTAGGTTTTGTGGTAATTGTTTCCTGTCTTTGTGTTTGTGGCACCAGATAGAAATGTTTTGGTTTTTTTCACGTTTTCTTGTTTTGTAAATTGTAGTACTTTCATCTTTATTAAAGATGCACAAAACTAACCACGCTGCATTTTGGTCTGCCTGTCTTTTCCACAAGAAAACCATTACAGAATTACCCACCAACCAAGGACCAAGCGGCGTGGTAAACAGAGGCAGCAGAAGCAGCAGCAGGAGAAGCAGCAGCAGCAGGGCAGCAGCAGCAGCAGCAGTGGGAGAGGCTGCACTATTTGGAGAAGTGGACTTGGGAGGAGATCCTTGACGGGACAGGACCCTGGGCAGAGCCAGGGGAATATTGCCGCCCCAAAAGCCGAGCTGGAGGCAGCGAAAGCAGAGAGGCAGCATTATGAGGAGCTAGCACGGCAGAGCGGCTGGAAGCCCGAGGCATTTTTTTTTTTGATTTGAGGCACCCCCAAAAATTTCTTTGGGAGGCACAGGAGAGTGTGGCAGAGGCAGGAGCCAGACCTGAGCCAACTTCCCTGTTAACCGTAAGGAGCCATGGATGTTATCGGAGCTATCGGCGAAGCTGAGGAGCTGAGTCTGAGAGGGTCGAGGGTTATTGGACAGAATGGAGGAGAGTGAACGGATGGGGAGATGAGGAGAAACTCGAGGAGGTGTTAATAGAATTGGGGGGAGTGTGAAGAGAGAGAGAGGGATTGATTTGGCGTAGTATGCAGGCATTCGCCCTCAGGTGTGTGTCCCCAGCCCGGTACCTACCAGTGCCAGCAACCCGCACCCAGGGGCTGTCTCTCGTTCCATCAACACAGGTGCTCCCGCCTGTCCGGCGCTACCAGAGTTTCCGCCCCCTCGGTCCAGAGGCAGCGCCAGAGCCTCTCAGTCCAGGGCGGCAGAGCCTCTCCCAGTCCAGGGCGCCAGAGCCTCTCCAGTCCAGAGGCGCCAGAGCTTCTCTGTCCAGCGCTTCCGCCCTGAGCCTTCCCGTCTGCCCAGCACCGCCAGTCTGCCCAGCGCCGCCAGTGCCGTCAGTCTGCCCAGCGCCGCCAGTCTGCCCAGTGCCATCAGTCTACCCAGTGCCACCAGTCTGCCCAGCGCCGCCAGTCTGCCCAGCGCCGTCAGTGCCACCAGTCTGCCCAGCGCCGCCAGTCTGCCCAGTGCCGCCAGTCTGCCCAGCGCCGCCTGAGCCACCTGTCTGCCCAGCACCGCCTGAGCCACCCGTCTGCCCAGCGCCGCCAGCGCCGCCAGTCTGCCCACAGCAGCCTGAGCCACCTGTCTGCCCAGCGCCGCCTGAGCTACCCGTCTGCCCAGCCCCGCCAGTCTGCCCAGCGCCGCCAGCGCCACCAGTCTGCCGAGCGCCACCAGTCTGCCCAGCGCCGCCAGTCTGCCCAGCGCCGCCAGTGCCGCCAGTCTGCCCAGCGCCCCCAGATCTGCCATTCAGCCAGGATCTGCCATTCAGCCAGGATCTGCCAGAACTGCCAGTCTGCCCAGCGCCGCCAGTGCCGCCAGTCTGCCCAGCGCCGCCAGTCTGCCCAGCGCCGTCAGTGCCGCCAGTCTGCCCAGCGCCGCCAGTCTGCCCAGCGCCGTCAGTGCCGCCAGTCTGCCCAGTGCCGCCAGTCTGCCCAGCGCCGCCAGTCTGCCCAGCGCCGCCAGTCTGCCCATTGCCACCAGTCTGCCTAGCACCGCCAGTCTGTCCAGCGCCGTCAGTGCCGCCAGTCTGCCCAGCGCCGCCAGTCTGCCCAGCGCCGCCAGTGCCGCCAGTCTGCCCCGTGCCGCCAGATCCGCCATTCAGCCAGGATCTGCCATTCAGCCAGGATCCGCCATTCAACCAGGATCCGCCATTCAGCCAGGATCTGCCAGAACTGCCAGTCTGCCCAGCGCCGCCAGTCTGCCCAGCGCCGTCAGTGCCGCCAGTCTGCCCAGCGCCGCCAGTCTGCCCAGCGCCGCCAGTGCCGCCAGTCTGCCCAGCACCGCCAGTGCCGCCAGTCTGCCATTCAGCCGCCAGATCCGCCATTCAGACAGGATCTGCCAGAACTGCCAGTCAGCCAGGATCCGCCAGTCAGCCAGGATCCGCCAGTCAGCCAGGATCCACCAGTCAGCCAGGATCCGCCAGCCGCCAGATCTGCTCGGACATCAACCTTGCCTGATTTCCTCTCAGTCCTGACCTTCCTCTCAGTCCTGGAGCTTTTCTCAGTCCTGAGCTTCTTCTCAGTCCTGAGTTTCTTCTCAGTCCTGAGCTTCCTCTCAGTCCTGAGCTTCCTTGGTCCCGAGTTGCCCCTAAGTCCGGAGCTGCCCTCAGTCCAGTGTGGCCAGTTGTTAGGTTCCTAGGCCAAGGTTAGCGGCGCAGGGTCGCCACTCAAGGGACGCTAAGGAGGGGGAGCCAGGATCCACCAGTCTGCCCAGCGCCGCCAGTCTGCCCATTGCCACCAGTCTGCCTAGCGCCGCCAGTCCAGCGCCGTCAGTGCCGCCAGTCTGCCGAGCGCCACCAGCCTGCCCAGCGCCGCCAGTCTGCCCAGCAGCGCCGCCAGTGCCGCCAGTCTGCCCAGCCTCCCCAGGATCTGCCATTCAGCCAGGATCTGCCAGAACTGCCAGTTCGGCCCAGCGCCGTCAGTGCCGCCAGTCTGCCCATCCGCCAGTCAGCCAGGATCCACCAGTCAGCCAGGATCCGCCAGCCAGCCAGGATCTGCTCGATTTATCAACCTGCCTGACCTTCCTCAGTCCTGACCTTCCTCTCAGTCCTGAGCTTCTTCTCAGTCCTGAGCTTCTTCCTCAGTCCTGAGCTTCTTCTCAGTCCTGAGCTCCTCAGTCCTGAGCTTCCTTGGTCCCGAGTTGCCCCTAAGTCCGGAGCTGCCCTCAGTGTGGCCAGTTGTTAGGGTTCCTAGGGCCAAGGTTAGCGGCGAGGGTCGCCACTCAAGGGACGCTAAGGAGGGAGAGCCAGGATCCGCCAGTTGGCCAGATCCGCCATTCAGCCAGAATCAAGATTCGTAAGCAAGGATCTGCCAGAACTGCCAGTCACCCAGGATCTGCCATTCAGCCAGGATCTGCCATTCAGCCAGGATCTGCCATTCAGCCAGGATCCGCCAGAACTGCCATTCAGCCAGGATCCGCCATTCAGCCAGGATCTGCCAGAACTGCCAGTCAGCCAGGATCCGCAGTCAGCCAGGATCCACCAGTCAGCCAGGATCTTCCAGATCCGCCAGTCAGCCAGGATCCGCCATTTAGCCAGAATCTGCCATTCAGCCAGGATCTGCCGGAACCGCCAGCCAGCCAGGATCTGCCGGAACCACCAGCCAGCCAGGATCTGCTCGGATTTATCAACCTGCCTGAGCTTCTCTCAGTCCTGAGCTTCCTCTCAGTCCTGAGCTTCCTCTCAGTCCTGAGCTTCCTCAGTCCCGAGCTGCCCCTCAGTCCGGAGCTGCCCCTCAGTCCAGTGTGGCCCGTTGTTAGGGTTCCTAGGCCAAAATTAGCGGCGAGGGTCGCCACTCAAGAGACGCTAAGGAGGGGGACTAAGACAATTATGGAGTGGGGTCCACGCCCAGTGCCAGAGAGCCGCCACCGCAGACAGATGCCCACCCATACCCTCCCCTATAGGTTTAGGTTGTGCGTTCGGAGTCCGCGCCTTGGGGGGTACTGTCATGTTCTGACGATCGTTCGTGTGTGTTTTCCTTGTTTTAGTGTCGGTCAGGACGGGAGCTGCGTGGGTATTCTCTATGTTGTGTGTCTGGTTTGTCCATTTCTATGTTAGGCCTGATATGGTTCTCAATCAGAGGCAGGGGTTAGTCATTGTCTCTGGATTGGGAAGCATATTTAGGTAGCCTGTTTTGTGTTGGGTTTTGTGGGTAATTGTTTCTGTCTTTGTGTTTGTGGCACCAGATAGGACTGTTTTGGTTTTTTCACATTTCTTGTTTTGTAAATTGTAGTACTTTTTTTTGTAGTATCTTTATAAAAGATGCACAAAACTAACCACGCTGCATTTTGGTCACAAGAAAACCATTACAATAAGCGTGTTTACATCCCTGTGAGTGAACATTTTTTCCTTTGGCTAGATAATCCATCCACCTGACAGGTGCTACATATAAAGAAGCTGATGAAAAAAGCATGATCAAACAGCATGATCATTACACAGGTGCACCTTGTGCTGGCGACACAAAGGGCCACTGAAAAACAGCCACCCAGACAGCTTCTGTTCTGTGGGTGGAACTGTGTTCTCTTTTTAAAGGCCCTAGGATACTGGTGGACAGGGGTGATCTGCCAGTCACTGGGATGACAATCCAACTTGGGATGGGGGAGGTTTTAGCGGGCGGAATAGTGGAGAACAATTGGAGGTTTACTCAGCAGCAGTGCAAATAACATGACACAGCTATATGGACAATCATTGTGGTACTTTTTAATGTACGTTTCAAACGTACAATTTGATAAATAGAGTTGAAACTTGTAGCTCATTATGGTAAATGGTGAAGTAGTATAGCCAGTTATAACTGTAATGACTTAGCAGATAATAAGAAAAGACTATCAGTATTTACCCGGCTAAAAGAGGAGGAATATAATTTGTATTGTCTCATGGACTGACAAATACCGCTGTACTGTAGCTCGGCCACCTTCCACCACAGAATCTCTAGCTTTAACAGACGGATTTTGATTGGGATTGTTTTATTATGCCATTTAGTTTTCCACAGGGCCACAGAAATTGACTCGAGGGTTAAGGGAGCAGGACATTTTGGAAGCAATTGAGAACATCTGTGTTGTTGATCTTAACACCTATTGATGGTTTAAAGATGCACTATGCAGAAATCGCTCCTCCATTTCCTGGTTGCTAAAATTCTAATAGTTTGCCTAATTTGAGTTTGTGGCAAAACAAGCAAGTATAGCGTAGAGAATCATTACACCATCTAAATATATTTTCCATAACCAAACATATTGTATTTTCAGCTGTTTTAAGCTGGTGTTGAAAACCGAAAGTAAGAAACAAAACTTAAGCACAGGAAGCATAAAAATAGCATACATTGAACAGATCTACCGCTTCTTAGAATTGCTTTCAATGAGAATGACAGATCTATAACTCACACTTCTATGGATTTGGTCACATATTAACACATAATGCATCCCCCCCAAAACAATTGAGTCTACTAATGAAACCAAGCATCAATTAATAGACCCAACATAATAAAAAAATCAAAATCTGTCAGTTTATACTAGAGATATCTGCATCCGAATGCGTCTCAATCCCTATGGCGGCCTTACCCAACTGCGGTGGAAGGTGGCCAAGCTGCAGTGGTGTTTGTCAGACCCTGAGACATTCCCCCCAAAATCATTTATTTCCCACAAAATGTCTGTAGCGTCTAAACAGTTTGGCCTACAAACTAATATGATCACTCTCTGGAAAGATGAGACTCTCATGAACACAATGGTCACATTTTGCGGTACCAGTTTAAAAAATGAATGGAAGTATGGAAGTAGATTTGTGCCTACCCAATAAAAGGGGTTAAATACGTATCTCCTAGAGTTTTAATAAATGGGCTATAGTAGTAAAGGCCCAATTCAATATTATATCAAACAGCCCATGTATTTGCAAAAAAATTCTAAAAACATGTTTTCACCATGTCATTATGGGGTATTATGTTTAGATGGGTGAGAATTGTATATATTTTTTTCATTTAGGCTGTAACGCAACAAAATATGGAATAAGTCAAGGGGTATGAATATTTTCTGAAGGCACGGTAGTTAATTATAGTAGCCTTGGTGAGTAACCCCCACACATCAGACTTTGCCATATAATCCACCCGCCCACCCCATCCCTGTCCTTATCACGATCGAATGGTCCATGTACGGGAATGTTTAATTATTACATTAGACAAAACCCTGCTAGTCCCAGCGGTGAAAAGGTGACGTTGACACAGTGTGGATTACGGTTCATTTCGTCATTGACAGGAATTTGTATCTCAGTTTGGCCTGTTAACAAACACAGGCTGACCCAAATATAGGGTCTACTTAAGGTTGCCGTTTTTGGGGTAATTTTTCCAAAATTCCCAAGTTTTCCCAAGTTTTCCAGGTGGATGTTTATCAATAGGTCTTGTGCTATGTAGGCCTTACAAAATTATGCAAGCACTTGACTGTGCAGATAATGGGGTAAACATGGCAGTTTGGTAATAAGGGACAGTTGGTGATCAGTAAATAGGTACATTATTTCAGCTTGTTTTCAGCTATTTGTTCAGCGTTAGTTGATTGCAATATACTACTGACTGACTGAGGGTGTGTGCGTGTGTGCGTGTGCGCATGCGTGTGCGCACAGTGAGATGCACTGTGCTGTCTATTGTAATGGGGGTGTTGATGTTGTGCTGACTCACACGACTCATTATGAGATGCACTGAGCTGTCTATTGTAATGGGGGTGTTGATGTTGTGCTGACTCACACCGACGCACTGAGCTGTCTCCTCTG
>NW_027015029.1:0-45000 GCF_036934945.1 Oncorhynchus masou masou
TAATCAAACTGAACAAGGATGTCTAATCAAACTGAACAAGGATGTCTAATCAAACTGAACAAGGATGTCTAATCAAACTGAACAAGGCTTTTTCACAGAACATGACTTTTCCACAAATATTTCACATATTCTGGTTGATGATGGATTATACATTTGTAAAATCAGATGACATTCATTTGTCTTCTCTTTGCTCCAAAATCTCCTCCACATTGTCCTTTCCCTTCCTATTGGTCAGAATCTCCTCCACATTGTCCTTTCTCTTCCTATTGGCCAGAATCTCCTCTGCATTGTCCTTTCTCTTCCTATTGGTCAGAATCTCCTCTGCATTGTCCTTTCTCTTCCTATTGGTCAGAATCTCCTCCACATTGTCCTTTCTCTTCCAGTTGGTTCAGAATCTCCTCCACATTGTCCTTTCTCTTCCTATTGGTCAGAATCTCCTCCGCATTGTTCTTTATTTTCCTATTGGTCAGAATCTCCTCCACATTGTCCTTTCTCTTCCTATTGGTCAGAATCTCCTCCACATTGTTCTTTCTCTTCCTATTGGTCAGAATCTCCTCCACATTGTCCTTTCTCTTCCTATTGGTCAGAATCTCCTCCACATTGTCCTTTCTCTTCCTATTGGTCAGAATCTCCTCCACATTGTCCTTTCTCTTCCTTCTCTTCCTATTGGTCAGAATCTCCTCTGCATTGTCCTTTCTCTTCCTATTGGTCAGAATCTCCTCCACATTGTCCTTTCTCTTCCTATTGGTCAGAATCTCCTCCACATTGTCCTTCTCTTCCTATTGGTCAGAATCTCCTCCACATTGTCCATTGTTTCTCTTCCTATTGGTCAGAATCTCCTCCACATTGTCCTTTCTCTTCCAATTGGTCAGAATCTCCTCCACATTGTCCTTTCTCTTCCTATTGGTCAGAATCTCCTCCACATTGTCCTTTCTATTCCTATTGGTCACAATCTGCTGCTTGATAAATGAACAAGGAAACAAAACATCTGTAATAAATAAGACACATTTAATCATCCCATTTTTTTGTCAAAAGTAGTGGTCTCTAAACGGAGAGTCCTGTTTCAGCCCGTCTCCGTCCACCTGATTAGAGGAAGACCCATCAGTGCACTTGCCTCTCCATGTGCTCCGTACTGCACGTGTCTGTCCTAAACAGTGCACCATGAAGGGAAAAGGGTGCTGTTCAGGACGTGGGCTGAAACGACCTCCATCTCAAGTCTTCTGGATCAGGGACAGAAGCCTCCTTAGTAAACCACTGTAGTCCACACGGGGAACAGTTCACCAGTCCGCCGAGAGAACATCTAGAATTTTAGAAACAAGCGTTTCTAATTGGACGAGTTCAGCTAATCGCTCTCTGTTTTCAGTTTGTTTTCTTTTCCGTTCGGTGCCGAATGAACACACCCAGGCCTGTCTGTCTGTCTGTGCAGTCCTAGCGTTTTGGGGGTTGGTTTAGATGTGGAAGCCGTTGTGTTGGACGGTGAGGAACTGTAGACGGAGACTCTGAAGGCTGCTCACTATCCTCCTCTGGTGGCCAATCAGAGACACACCGATACGCCTGATGTCCCTGAGGACAAGAGATACAGACACTATATGAGTTAGGTTCACTGTTTAGAGGAGATACAGACTCTATATGAGTTAGGTTCACTGTTTAGAGGAGAGACAGACTCTATATGAGTTAGGTTAACTGTTTAGAGGAGATACAGACTCTATATGAGTTAGGTTAACTGTTTAGAGGAGATAGGAGATTCAGACTCTATATGAGTTAGGTTCACTGTTTAGAGGAGATACAGACTCTATATGAGTTAGGTTAACTGTTTAGAGGAGATACAGACTCTATATGAGTTAGGTTAACTGTTTAGACGAGATACAGACTCTATATGAGTTAGGTTAACTGTTTAGATGAGAGATACAGACTCTATATGAGTTAGGTTAACTGTTTAGAGGAGATACAGACTCTATATGAGTTAGGTTAACTGTTTAGAGGAGATACAGACTCTATATGAGTTAGGTTAACTGTTTAGAGGAGATACAGACTCTATATTTACATTTACATTTACATTTAAGTCATACAGACGCTCTTAGTTAGGTTAACTGTTTAGAGGAGATACAGACTCTATATGAGTTAGGTTAACTGTTTAGTCATTTAGCAGAGAGAGTTACAGACTCTATATGAGTTAGGTTAACTGTTTAGAGGAGATACAGACTCTATATGAGTTAGGTTAACTGTTTAGAGGAGATACAGACTCTATATGAGTTAGGTTAACTGTTTAGAGGAGATACAGACTCTATATGAGTTAGGTTAACTGTTTAGAGGAGATACAGACTCTATATGAGTTAGGTTAACTGTTTAGGGGAGATACAGACTCTATATGAGTTAGGTTCACTGTTTAGAGGAGATACAGACTCTATATGAGTTAGGTTCACTGTTTAGAGGAGATACAGACTCTATATGAGTTAGGTTCACTGTTTAGAGGAGATACAGACTCTATATGAGTTAGGTTCACTGTTTAGAAAGAGATACAGACTCTATATGAGTTAGGTTAACTGTTTAGAGGAGATACAGACTCTATATGAGTTAGGTTAACTGTTTAGAGGAGATACAGACTCTATTAGTTAGGTTAACTGTTTAGAGGAGACAGACTCTATATGAGTTAGGTTAACTGTTTAGAGGAGATACAGACTCTATATGAGTTAGGTTAACTGTTTAGAGAGATACAGACTCTATATGAGTTAGGTTAACTGTTTAGAGAGATACAGACTCTATATGAGTTAGGTTAACTGTTTAGAGAGGGAGATACAGACTATATGAGTTAGGTTAACTGTTTCTATATGAGTTATACAGACACTTATGAGTTAGGTTAACTGTTTAGAGGAGATACAGACTCTATATGAGTTAGGTTAACTGTTTAGAGGAGATACAGACTCTATATGAGTTAGGTTCACTGTTTAGAGGAGATACAGACTCTATATGAGTTAGGTTAACTGTTTAGAGGAGATACAGACTCTATATGAGTTAGGTTCACTGTTTAGAGGAGATACAGACTATATGAGTTAGGTTCACTGTTTAGAGGAGATACAGACTCTATATATGAGTTAACTGTTTAGAGAGGATACAGACTCTATATGAGTTAGGTTAACTGTTTAGAGGAGATACAGACTCTATATGAGTTAGGTTCACTGTTTAGAGAGGATACAGACTCTATATGAGTTAGGTTCACTGTTTAGAGAGGGATACAGACTCTATATGAGTTAGGTTCACTGTTTAGAGGGATACAGACTCTATATGAGTTAGGTTCACTGTTTAGAGGAGATACAGACTCTATATGAGTTAGGTTAACTGTTTAGAGGAGATACAGACTCTATATGAGTTAGGTTCTTAACTGTTTAGAGGAGATACAGACTCTATATGAGTTAGGTTCACTGTTTAGAGGAGATACAGACTCTATATGAGTTAGGTTAACTGTTAGAGGAGATACAGACTCTATATGAGTTAGGTTAACTGTTTAGAGAGGATACAGACCCTATATGAGTTAGGTTAACTGTTTAGAGGAGATACAGACTCTATATGAGTTAGGTTAACTTAACTGTTTAGAGAGAATACATACACTATATGAGTTAGGTTAACTGATCTGATTAGAGAGGATACAGACTCTATATGAGTTAGGTTAACTATTTAGAAAGGATACAGACTCTATATGAGTTAGGTTAACTGTTTAGAGAGGATACAGACTCTATATGAGTTAGGTTAACTGTTTAGAGGAGATACAGACTCTATATGAGTTAGGTTAACTGTTTAGAGGAGATACAGACACTATATGAGTTAGGTTAACTGTTAGAGAGGATAACTCTATATGAGTTAGGTTCACTGTTTAGAGGAGAGATACAGACTCTATATGAGTTAGGTTAACTGTTTAGAGAGGATACAGACTCTATATGAATTAGGTTCACTGTTTAGAGGAGATACAGACTCTATATGAGTTAGGTTCACTGTTTAGAGGAGATACAGACTCTATATGAGTTAGGTTAACTGTTTAGAGGAGATACAGACTCTATATGAGTTAGGTTAACTTAACTGTTTAGAGAGGATACAGACTCTATATGAGTTAGGTTAACTGTTTAGAGGAGATACAGACTCTATATGAGTTAGGTTCACTGTTTAGAGGAGATACAGACTCTATATGAGTTAGGTTAACTGTTAGAGGAGATACAGACTCTATATGAGTTAGGTTAACTGTTTAGAGAGGATACAGACCCTATATGAGTTAGGTTAACTGAACTGTTTAGAGGAGATACAGACACTATATGAGTTAGGTTAACTGTGTAGAGGAGATACATACACTATATGAGTTAGGTTAACTGTGTAGAGGAGATACATACACTATATGAGTTAGGTTAACTGTTTAGAGAGGATACAGACTATATATGAGTTAGGTTCACTGTTTAGAGGAGAGACAGACTCTATATGAGTTAGGTTAACTGTTTAGAGGAGATACAGACTCTATATGAGTTAGGTTAACTGTTTAGAGGAGATACAGACACTATATGAGTTAGGTTCACACTGTTTAGAGGAGATACAGACTCTATATGAGTTAGGTTAACTGTTTAGAGGAGATACAGACTGTTTCACTGTTTAGAGGAGAGACAGACTCTATATGAGTTAGGTTAACTGTTTAGAGGAGATACAGACTCTATATGAGTTAGGTTAACTGTTTAGAGGAGATACAGACACTATATGAGTTAGGTTCACTGTTTAGAGGAGAGACAGACACTATATGAGTTAGGTTAACTGTTAGAGGATACAGACTCTATATGAGTTAGGTTCACTGTTTAGAGGAGATACAGACTCTATATGAGTTAGGTTAACTTAACTGTTTAGAGAGGATACAGACTCTATATGAGTTAGTTCACTGTTTAGAGGAGATACAGACTCTATATGAGTTAGGTTAACTGTTTAGAGGAGATACAGACTCTATATGAGTTAGGTTAACTTAACTGTTTAGAGAGGATACAGACTCTATATGAGTTAGGTTAACTGTTTAGAGGAGATACAGACTCTATATGAGTTAGGTTCACTGTTTAGAGGAGATACAGACTCTATATGAGTTAGGTTAACTGTTAGAGGAGATACAGACTCTATATGAGTTAGGTTAACTGTTTAGAGAGGATACAGACCCTATATGAGTTAGGTTAACTGAACTGTTTAGAGGAGATACAGACACTATATGAGTTAGGTTAACTGTGTAGAGGAGATACATACACTATATGAGTTAGGTTAACTGTTTAGAGAGGATACAGACTATATATGAGTTAGGTTCACTGTTTAGAGGAGAGACAGACTCTATATGAGTTAGGTTAATTGTTTAGAGGAGATACAGACTCTATATGAGTTAGGTTAACTGTTTAGAGGAGATACAGACACTATATGAGTTAGGTTCACTGTTTAGAGGAGAGACAGACTCTATATGAGTTAGGTTCACTGTTTAGAGGAGATACAGACTCTATATGAGTTAGGTTCACTGTTTAGAGGAGAGACAGACTCTATATGAGTTAGGTTAACTGTTTAGAGGAGATACAGACTCTATATGAGTTAGGTTAACTGTTTAGAGGAGATACAGACACTATATGAGTTAGGTTCACTGTTTAGAGGAGAGACAGACTCTATATGAGTTAGGTTCACTGTTTAGAGGAGATACAGACTCTATATGAGTTAGGTTAACTGTTTAGACGAGATACAGACTCTATATGAGTTAGGTTAACTGTTTAGACGAGATACAGACTCTATATGAGTTAGGTTAACTGTTTAGAGGAGATACAGACTCTATATGAGTTAGGTTAACTGTTTAGAGGAGATACAGACTCTATATGAGTTAGGTTAACTGTTTAGAGGAGATACAGACTATATGAGTTAGGTTAACTGAACTGTTTAGAGGAGATACAGACTCTATATGAGTTAGGTTAACTTAACTGTTTAGAGAGAATACATACACTATATGAGTTAGGTTAACTGATCTGATTAGAGAGGATACAGACTCTATATGAGTTAGGTTAACTGTTTAGAAAGGATACAGACTCTATATGAGTTAGGTTAACTATTTAGAAAGGATACAGACTCTATATGAGTTAGGTTAACTGTTTAGAGAGGATACATACACTATATGAGTTAGGTTAACTGATCTGATTAGAGAGGATACAGACTCTATATGAGTTAGGTTAACTGTTTAGAAAGGATACAGACTCTATATGAGTTAGGTTAACTGTTTAGAGGAGATACAGACTCTATATGAGTTAGGTTAACTGTTTAGAGGAGATACAGACACTATATGAGTTAGGTTAACTGTTAGAGAGGATACAGACTCTATATGAGTTAGGTTCACTGTTTAGAGGAGATACAGACTCTATATGAGTTAGGTTAACTTAACTGTTTAGAGAGGATACAGACTCTATATGAGTTAGGTTCACTGTTTAGAGGAGATACAGACTCTATATGAGTTAGGTTCACTGTTTAGAGGAGATACAGACTCTATATGAGTTAGGTTAACTGTTTAGAGGAGATACAGACTCTATATGAGTTAGGTTAACTTAACTGTTTAGAGAGGATACAGACTCTATATGAGTTAGGTTAACTGTTTAGAGGAGATACAGACTCTATATGAGTTAGGTTCACTGTTTAGAGGAGATACAGACTCTATATGAGTTAGGTTAACTGTTAGAGGAGATACAGACTCTATATGAGTTAGGTTAACTGTTTAGAGAGGATACAGACCCTATATGAGTTAGGTTAACTGAACTGTTTAGAGGAGATACAGACACTATATGAGTTAGGTTAACTGTGTAGAGGAGATACATACACTATATGAGTTAGGTTAACTGTGTAGAGGAGATACATACACTATATGAGTTAGGTTAACTGTTTAGAGAGGATACAGACTATATATGAGTTAGGTTCACTGTTTAGAGGAGATACAGACTCTATATGAGTTAGGTTAACTGTTTAGAGGAGATACAGACTCTATATGAGTTAGGTTAACTGTTTAGAGGAGATACAGACTCTATATGAGTTAGGTTAACTGTTTAGAGAGGATACAGACCCTATATGAGTTAGGTTAACTGAACTGTTTAGAGGAGATACAGACACTATATGAGTTAGGTTAACTGTTTAGAGGAGATACAGACTCTATATGAGTTAGGTTAACTGTTTAGAGGAGATACAGACTCTATATGAGTTAGGTTAACTGTTTAGAGGAGATACAGACTCTATATGAGTTAGGTTCACTGTTTAGAGGAGATACAGACTCTATATGAGTTAGGTTAACTTAACTGTTTAGAGGAGATACAGACTCTATATGAGTTAGGTTCACTGTTTAGAGGAGATACAGACTCTATATGAGTTAGGTTAACTGTTTAGAGGAGATACAGACTCTATATGAGTTAGGTTCACTGTTTAGAGAGGATACAGACTCTATATGAGTTAGGTTAACTGTTTAGGGAGATACAGACTCTATATGAGTTAGGTTAACTGTTTAGAGGAGATACAGACTCTATATGAGTTAGGTTAACTGTTTAGAGGAGATACAGACTATATGAGTTAGGTTCACTGTTTAGAGAGGATACAGACTCTATATGAGTTAGGTTAACTGTTTAGAGGAGATACAGACTATATGAGTTAGGTTCACTGTTTAGAGGAGATACAGACTCTATATGAGTTAGGTTAACTGTTTAGAGGAGATACAGACTCTATATGAGTTAGGTTAACTGTTTAGAGGAGATACAGACTCTATATGAGTTAGGTTAACTGTTTAGAGGAGATACAGACTCTATATGAGTTAGGTTAACTGTTTAGAGGAGATACAGACTCTATATGAGTTAGGTTAACTGAACTGTTTAGAGGAGATACAGACTCTATATGAGTTAGGTTCACTGTTTAGAGGAGATACAGACTCTATATGAGTTAGGTTAACTGTTTAGAGGAGATACAGACACTATATGAGTTAGGTTCACTGTTTAGAGGAGATACAGACTCTATATGAGTTAGGTTCACTGTTTAGAGAGGATACAGACTCTATATGAGTTAGGTTAACTGTTTAGAGGAGATACAGCCTCTATATGAGTTAGGTTAACTGTTTAGAGAGGATACAGACTCTATATGAGTTAGGTTCACTGTTTAGAGAGGATACAGACTCTATATGAGTTAGGTTCACTGTTTAGAGGAGATACAGACTCTATATGAGTTAGGTTCACTGTTTAGAGGAGATACAGACTCTATATGAGTTAGGTTCACTGTTTAGAAAGGATACAGACTCTATATGAGTTAGGTTAACTGTTTAGAAAGGATACAGACTCTATATGAGTTAGGTTAACTGTTTAGAGGAGATACAGACTCTATATGAGTTAGGTTAACTTAACTGTTTAGAGAGAATACATACACTATATGAGTTAGGTTAACTGATCTGATTAGAGAGGATACAGACTCTATATGAGTTAGGTTAACTGTTTAGAAAGGATACAGACTCTATATGAGTTAGGTTAACTATTTAGAAAGGATACAGACTCTATATGAGTTAGGTTAACTGTTTAGAGAGGATACAGACTCTATATGAGTTAGGTTAACTGTTTAGAGGAGATACAGACTCTATATGAGTTAGGTTCACTGTTTAGAGAGGATACAGACTCTATATGAGTTAGGTTAACTGTTTAGAGGAGATACAGACTATATGAGTTAGGTTCACTGTTTAGAGGAGATACAGACTCTATATGAGTTAGGTTAACTGTTTAGAGGAGATACAGACTCTATATGAGTTAGGTTAACTGTTTAGAGGAGATACAGACTCTATATGAGTTAGGTTAACTGTTTAGAGGAGATACAGACTCTATATGAGTTAGGTTAACTGTTTAGAGGAGATACAGACTCTATATGAGTTAGGTTAACTGTTTAGAGAGGATACAGACTCTATATGAGTTAGGTTAACTGTTTAGAGGAGATACAGACTCTATATGAGTTAGGTAAACTGTTTAGAGGAGATACAGACTCTATATGAGTTAGGTTCACTGTTTAGAGGAGATACAGACACTATATGAGTTAGGTTAACTGTTTAGAGGAGATACAGACTCTATATGAGTTAGGTTAACTGTTTAGAGAGGATACAGACCCTATATGAGTTAGGTTAACTGAACTGTTTAGAGGAGATACAGACACTATATGAGTTAGGTTAACTGTTTAGAGGAGATACAGACTCTATATGAGTTAGGTTAACTGTTTAGAGGAGATACAGACTCTATATGAGTTAGGTTAACTGTTTAGAGGAGATACAGACTCTATATGAGTTAGGTTCACTGTTTAGAGGAGATACAGACTCTATATGAGTTAGGTTAACTTAACTGTTTAGAGGAGATACAGACTCTATATGAGTTAGGTTCACTGTTTAGAGGAGATACAGACTCTATATGAGTTAGGTTAACTGTTTAGAGGAGATACAGACTCTATATGAGTTAGGTTCACTGTTTAGAGAGGATACAGACTCTATATGAGTTAGGTTAACTGTTTAGGGGAGATACAGACTCTATATGAGTTAGGTTAACTGTTTAGAGGAGATACAGACTCTATATGAGTTAGGTTAACTGTTTAGAGGAGATACAGACTATATGAGTTAGGTTCACTGTTTAGAGAGGATACAGACTCTATATGAGTTAGGTTAACTGTTTAGAGGAGATACAGACTATATGAGTTAGGTTCACTGTTTAGAGGAGATACAGACTCTATATGAGTTAGGTTAACTGTTTAGAGGAGATACAGACTCTATATGAGTTAGGTTAACTGTTTAGAGGAGATACAGACTCTATATGAGTTAGGTTAACTGTTTAGAGGAGATACAGACTCTATATGAGTTAGGTTAACTGTTTAGAGGAGATACAGACTCTATATGAGTTAGGTTAACTGAACTGTTTAGAGGAGATACAGACTCTATATGAGTTAGGTTCACTGTTTAGAGGAGATACAGACTCTATATGAGTTAGGTTAACTGTTTAGAGGAGATACAGACACTATATGAGTTAGGTTCACTGTTTAGAGGAGATACAGACTCTATATGAGTTAGGTTCACTGTTTAGAGAGGATACAGACTCTATATGAGTTAGGTTAACTGTTTAGAGGAGATACAGCCTCTATATGAGTTAGGTTAACTGTTTAGAGAGGATACAGACTCTATATGAGTTAGGTTCACTGTTTAGAGAGGATACAGACTCTATATGAGTTAGGTTCACTGTTTAGAGGAGATACAGACTCTATATGAGTTAGGTTCACTGTTTAGAAAGGATACAGACTCTATATGAGTTAGGTTAACTGTTTAGAAAGGATACAGACTCTATATGAGTTAGGTTAACTGTTTAGAGGAGATACAGACTCTATATGAGTTAGGTTAACTTAACTGTTTAGAGAGAATACATACACTATATGAGTTAGGTTAACTGATCTGATTAGAGAGGATACAGACTCTATATGAGTTAGGTTAACTGTTTAGAAAGGATACAGACTCTATATGAGTTAGGTTAACTATTTAGAAAGGATACAGACTCTATATGAGTTAGGTTAACTGTTTAGAGAGGATACAGACTCTATATGAGTTAGGTTAACTGTTTAGAGGAGATACAGACTCTATATGAGTTAGGTTCACTGTTTAGAGAGGATACAGACTCTATATGAGTTAGGTTAACTGTTTAGAGGAGATACAGACTATATGAGTTAGGTTCACTGTTTAGAGGAGATACAGACTCTATATGAGTTAGGTTAACTGTTTAGAGGAGATACAGACTCTATATGAGTTAGGTTAACTGTTTAGAGGAGATACAGACTCTATATGAGTTAGGTTCACTGTTTAGAGGAGATACAGACTCTATATGAGTTAGGTTCAATGTTTAGAGGAGATACAGACTCTATATGAGTTAGGTTAACTGTTTAGAGGAGATACAGACACTATATGAGTTAGGTTCACTGTTTAGAGGAGATACAGACTCTATATGAGTTAGGTTCACTGTTTAGAGGAGATACAGACACTATATGAGTTAGGTTAACTGTTTAGAGGAGATACAGACTCTATATGAGTTAGGTTAACTGAACTGTTTAGAGGAGATACAGACTCTATATGAGTTAGGTTCACTGTTTAGAGGAGATACAGACTCTATATGAGTTAGGTTAACTGTTTAGAGGAGATACAGACACTATATGAGTTAGGTTCACTGTTTAGAGGAGATACAGACTCTATATGAGTTAGGTTCACTGTTTAGAGAGGATACAGACACTATATGAGTTAGGTTAACTGTTTAGAGGAGATACAGACTCTATATGAGTTAGGTTCACTGTTTAGAGAGGATACAGACTCTATATGAGTTAGGTTCACTGTTTAGAGGAGATACAGACTCTATATGAGTTAGGTTCACTGTTTAGAAAGGATACAGACTCTATATGAGTTAGGTTAACTGTTTAGAGGAGATACAGACTCTATATGAGTTAGGTTAACTTAACTGTTTAGAGAGAATACATACACTATATGAGTTAGGTTAACTGATCTGATTAGAGAGGATACAGACTCTATATGAGTTAGGTTAACTGTTTAGAAAGGATACAGACTCTATATGAGTTAGGTTAACTATTTAGAAAGGATACAGACTCTATATGAGTTAGGTTAACTGTTTAGAGAGGATACAGACTCTATATGAGTTAGGTTAACTGTTTAGAGGAGATACAGACTCTATATGAGTTAGGTTAACTGTTTAGAGGAGATACAGACACTATATGAGTTAGGTTAACTGTTTAGAGGAGATACAGACTCTATATGAGTTAGGTTAACTGTGTAGAGGAGATACATACACTATATGAGTTAGGTTAACTGTTTAGAGGAGATACAGACACTATATGAGTTAGGTTAACTGTGTAGAGGAGATACATACACTATATGAGTTAGGTTAACTGTTTAGAGGAGATACAGACACTATATGAGTTAGGTTAACTGTGTAGAGGAGATACATACACTATATGAGTTAGGTTAACTGTGTAGAGGAGATACATACACTATATGAGTTAGGTTAACTGTTTAGAGGAGATACAGACACTATATGAGTTAGGTTAACTGTGTAGAGGAGATACATACACTATATGAGTTAGGTTAACTGTGTAGAGGAGATACATACACTATATGAGTTAGGTTAACTGTTTAGAGAGGATACAGACTATATATGAGTTAGGTTAACTGTTTAGAGGAGATACAGACTCTATATGAGTTAGGTTAACTGTTTAGAGAGGATACAGACCCTATATGAGTTAGGTTAACTGAACTGTTTAGAGGAGATACAGACACTATATGAGTTAGGTTAACTGTTTAGAGGAGATACAGACTCTATATGAGTTAGGTTAACTGTTTAGAGGAGATACAGACTCTATATGAGTTAGGTTAACTGTTTAGAGGAGATACAGACTCTATATGAGTTAGGTTCACTGTTTAGAGGAGATACAGACTCTATATGAGTTAGGTTAACTGTTTAGAGGAGATACAGACTCTATATTTACATTTACATTTACATTTAAGTCATTTAGCAGACGCTCTTATCGTTAGGTTAACTGTTTAGAGGAGATACAGACTCTATATGAGTTAGGTTAACTGTTTAGAGGAGATACAGACTCTATATGAGTTAGGTTAACTGTTTAGAGAGGATACAGACCCTATATGAGTTAGGTTAACTGAACTGTTTAGAGGAGATACAGACACTACATGAGTTAGGTTAACTGTTTAGAGGAGATACAGACTCTATATGAGTTAGGTTAACTGTTTAGAGGAGATACAGACTCTATATGAGTTAGGTTAACTGTTTAGAGGAGATACAGACTCTATATGAGTTAGGTTCACTGTTTAGAGGAGATACAGACTCTATATGAGTTAGGTTAACTTAACTGTTTAGAGGAGATACAGACTCTATATGAGTTAGGTTCACTGTTTAGAGGAGATACAGACTCTATATGAGTTAGGTTCACTGTTTAGAGGATACAGACTCTATATGAGTTAGGTTAACTGTTTAGGGGGAGATACAGACTCTATATGAGTTAGGTTAACTGTTTAGAGGAGATACAGACTCTATATGAGTTAGGTTAACTGTTTAGAGGAGATACAGACTATATGAGTTAGGTTCACTGTTTAGAGAGGATACAGACTCTATATGAGTTAGGTTAACTGTTTAGAGGAGATACAGACTATATGAGTTAGGTTCACTGTTTAGAGGAGATACAGACTCTATATGAGTTAGGTTAACTGTTTAGAGGAGATACAGACTCTATATGAGTTAGGTTAACTGTTTAGAGGAGATACAGACTCTATATGAGTTAGGTTAACTGTTTAGAGGAGATACAGACTCTATATGAGTTAGGTTCACTGTTTAGAGGAGATACAGACTCTATATGAGTTAGGTTAACTGTTAGAGGAGATACAGACTCTATATGAGTTAGGTTAACTGTTTAGAGAGGATACAGACCCTATATGAGTTAGGTTAACTGAACTGTTTAGAGGAGATACAGACACTATATGAGTTAGGTTAACTGTTTAGAGGAGATACATACACTATATGAGTTAGGTTAACTGTGTAGAGGAGATACATACACTATATGAGTTAGGTTAACTGTTTAGAGGAGATACAGACTCTATATGAGTTAGGTTAACTGTTTAGAGAGGATACAGACTATATATGAGTTCGGTTAACTGTTTAGAGGAGATACAGACTTTATATGAGTTAGGTTAACTGTTTAGAGGAGATACAGACTCTATATGAGTTAGGTTAACTGTTTAGAGGAGATACAGACTCTATATGAGTTAGGTTAACTGTTTAGAGAGGATACAGACCCTATATGAGTTAGGTTAACTGAACTGTTTAGAGGAGATACAGACTCTATATGAGTTAGGTTCACTGTTTAGAGGAGATACAGACTCTATATGAGTTAGGTTCACTGTTTAGAGGAGATACAGACTCTATATGAGTTAGGTTAACTGTTTAGAGGAGATACAGACTCTATATGAGTTAGGTTCACTGTTTAGAGGAGATACAGACTCTATATGAGTTAGGTTAACTGTTTAGAGGAGATACAGACTCTATATGAGTTAGGTTAACTGTTTAGAGGAGATACAGACTCTATATGAGTTAGGTTAACTGTTTAGAGGAGATACAGACTCTATATGAGTTAGGTTAACTGTTTAGAGGAGATACAGACTCTATATGAGTTAGGTTAACTGAACTGTTTAGAGGAGATACAGACTCTATATGAGTTAGGTTCACTGTTTAGAGGAGATACAGACTCTATATGAGTTAGGTTAACTGTTTAGAGGAGATACAGACACTATATGAGTTAGGTTCACTGTTTAGAGGAGATACAGACTCTATGTGAGTTAGGTTAACTGTTTAGAGAGGATACAGACTCTATATGAGTTAGGTTCACTGTTTAGAGGAGATACAGACTCTATATGAGTTAGGTTCACTGTTTAGAGAGGATACAGACTCTATATGAGTTAGGTTAACTGTTTAGAGGAGATACAGCCTCTATATGAGTTAGGTTAACTGTTTAGAGAGGATACAGACTCTATATGAGTTAGGTTCACTGTTTAGAGAGGATACAGACTCTATATGAGTTAGGTTCACTGTTTAGAGGAGATACAGACTCTATATGAGTTAGGTTCACTGTTTAGAAAGGATACAGACTCTATATGAGTTAGGTTAACTGTTTAGAAAGGATACAGACTCTATATGAGTTAGGTTAACTGTTTAGAGGAGATACAGACTCTATATGAGTTAGGTTAACTTAACTGTTTAGAGAGAATACATACACTATATGAGTTAGGTTAACTGATCTGATTAGAGAGGATACAGACTCTATATGAGTTAGGTTAACTGTTTAGAAAGGATACAGACTCTATATGAGTTAGGTTAACTATTTAGAAAGGATACAGACTCTATATGAGTTAAGTTAACTGTTTAGAGAGGATACAGACTCTATATGAGTTAGGTTAACTGTTTAGAGGAGATACAGACTCTATATGAGTTAGGTTAACTGTTTAGAGGAGATACAGACACTATATGAGTTAGGTTAACTGTTAGAGAGGATACAGACTCTATATGAGTTAGGTTCACTGTTTAGAGGAGATACAGACTCTATATGAGTTAGGTTAACTTAACTGTTTAGAGAGGATACAGACTCTATATGAGTTAGGTTCACTGTTTAGAGGAGATACAGACTCTATATGAGTTAGGTTCACTGTTTAGAGGAGATACAGACTCTATATGAGTTAGGTTAACTGTTAGAGGAGATACAGACTCTATATGAGTTAGGTTAACTGTTTAGAGAGGATACAGACCCTATATGAGTTAGGTTAACTGAACTGTTTAGAGGAGATACAGACACTATATGAGTTAGGTTAACTGTTTAGAGGAGATACATACACTATATGAGTTAGGTTAACTGTGTAGAGGAGATACATACACTATATGAGTTAGGTTAACTGTTTAGAGGAGATACAGACTCTATATGAGTTAGGTTAACTGTTTAGAGAGGATACAGACTATATATGAGTTCGGTTAACTGTTTAGAGGAGATACAGACTTTATATGAGTTAGGTTAACTGTTTAGAGGAGATACAGACTCTATATGAGTTAGGTTAACTGTTTAGAGGAGATACAGACTCTATATGAGTTAGGTTAACTGTTTAGAGAGGATACAGACCCTATATGAGTTAGGTTAACTGAACTGTTTAGAGGAGATACAGACTCTATATGAGTTAGGTTCACTGTTTAGAGGAGATACAGACCCTATATGAGTTAGGTTCACTGTTTAGAGGAGATACAGACTCTATATGAGTTAGGTTAACTGTTTAGAGGAGATACAGACTCTATATGAGTTAGGTTCACTGTTTAGAGGAGATACAGACTCTATATGAGTTAGGTTAACTGTTTAGAGGAGATACAGACTCTATATGAGTTAGGTTAACTGTTTAGAGGAGATACAGACTCTATATGAGTTAGGTTAACTGTTTAGAGGAGATACAGACTCTATATGAGTTAGGTTAACTGTTTAGAGGAGATACAGACTCTATATGAGTTAGGTTAACTGAACTGTTTAGAGGAGATACAGACTCTATATGAGTTAGGTTCACTGTTTAGAGGAGATACAGACTCTATATGAGTTAGGTTAACTGTTTAGAGGAGATACAGACACTATATGAGTTAGGTTCACTGTTTAGAGGAGATACAGACTCTATGTGAGTTAGGTTAACTGTTTAGAGAGGATACAGACTCTATATGAGTTAGGTTCACTGTTTAGAGAGGATACAGACTCTATATGAGTTAGGTTCACTGTTTAGAGGAGATACAGACTCTATATGAGTTAGGTTCACTGTTTAGAAAGGATACAGACTCTATATGAGTTAGGTTAACTGTTTAGAAAGGATACAGACTCTATATGAGTTAGGTTAACTGTTTAGAGGAGATACAGACTCTATATGAGTTAGGTTAACTTAACTGTTTAGAGAGAATACATACACTATATGAGTTAGGTTAACTGATCTGATTAGAGAGGATACAGACTCTATATGAGTTAGGTTAACTGTTTAGAAAGGATACAGACTCTATATGAGTTAGGTTAACTATTTAGAAAGGATACAGACTCTATATGAGTTAAGTTAACTGTTTAGAGAGGATACAGACTCTATATGAGTTAGGTTAACTGTTTAGAGGAGATACAGACTCTATATGAGTTAGGTTAACTGTTTAGAGGAGATACAGACACTATATGAGTTAGGTTAACTGTTAGAGAGGATACAGACTCTATATGAGTTAGGTTCACTGTTTAGAGGAGATACAGACTCTATATGAGTTAGGTTAACTTAACTGTTTAGAGAGGATACAGACTCTATATGAGTTAGGTTCACTGTTTAGAGGAGATACAGACTCTATATGAGTTAGGTTCACTGTTTAGAGGAGATACAGACTCTATATGAGTTAGGTTAACTGTTTAGAGGAGATACAGACTCTATATGAGTTAGGTTAACTTAACTGTTTAGAGAGGATACAGACTCTATATGAGTTAGGTTAACTGTTTAGAGGAGATACAGACTCTATATGAGTTAGGTTCACTGTTTAGAGGAGATACAGACTCTATATGAGTTAGGTTAACTGTTAGAGGAGATACAGACTCTATATGAGTTAGGTTAACTGTTTAGAGAGGATACAGACCCTATATGAGTTAGGTTAACTGAACTGTTTAGAGGAGATACAGACACTATATGAGTTAGGTTAACTGTTTAGAGGAGATACATACACTATATGAGTTAGGTTAACTGTGTAGAGGAGATACATACACTATATGAGTTAGGTTAACTGTTTAGAGGAGATACAGACTCTATATGAGTTAGGTTAACTGTTTAGAGAGGATACAGACTATATATGAGTTCGGTTAACTGTTTAGAGGAGATACAGACTTTATATGAGTTAGGTTAACTGTTTAGAGGAGATACAGACTCTATATGAGTTAGGTTAACTGTTTAGAGGAGATACAGACTCTATATGAGTTAGGTTAACTGTTTAGAGAGGATACAGACCCTATATGAGTTAGGTTAACTGAACTGTTTAGAGGAGATACAGACTCTATATGAGTTAGGTTCACTGTTTAGAGGAGATACAGACTCTATATGAGTTAGGTTCACTGTTTAGAGGAGATACAGACTCTATATGAGTTAGGTTAACTGTTTAGAGAGGATACAGACTCTATATGAGTTAGGTTAACTGTTAGAGGAGATACAGACTCTATATGAGTTAGGTTAACTGTTTAGAGGAGATACAGACTCTATATGAGTTAGGTTCACTGTTTAGAGGAGATACAGACTCTATATGAGTTAGGTTCACTGTTTAGAGGAGATACAGACTCTATATGAGTTAGGTTAACTGTTTAGAGGAGATACAGACACTATATGAGTTAGGTTCACTGTTTAGAGGAGATACAGACTCTATGTGAGTTAGGTTAACTGTTTAGAGAGGATACAGACTCTATATGAGTTAGGTTCACTGTTTAGAGGAGATACAGACTCTATATGAGTTAGGTTCACTGTTTAGAGAGGATACAGACTCTATATGAGTTAGGTTAACTGTTTAGAGGAGATACAGCCTCTATATGAGTTAGGTTAACTGTTTAGAGAGGATACAGACTCTATATGAGTTAGGTTCACTGTTTAGAGAGGATACAGACTCTATATGAGTTAGGTTCACTGTTTAGAGGAGATACAGACTCTATATGAGTTAGGTTCACTGTTTAGAAAGGATACAGACTCTATATGAGTTAGGTTAACTGTTTAGAAAGGATACAGACTCTATATGAGTTAGGTTAACTGTTTAGAGGAGATACAGACTCTATATGAGTTAGGTTAACTTAACTGTTTAGAGAGAATACATACACTATATGAGTTAGGTTAACTGATCTGATTAGAGAGGATACAGACTCTATATGAGTTAGGTTAACTGTTTAGAAAGGATACAGACTCTATATGAGTTAGGTTAACTATTTAGAAAGGATACAGACTCTATATGAGTTAAGTTAACTGTTTAGAGAGGATACAGACTCTATATGAGTTAGGTTAACTGTTTAGAGGAGATACAGACTCTATATGAGTTAGGTTAACTGTTTAGAGGAGATACAGACACTATATGAGTTAGGTTAACTGTTAGAGAGGATACAGACTCTATATGAGTTAGGTTCACTGTTTAGAGGAGATACAGACTCTATATGAGTTAGGTTAACTTAACTGTTTAGAGAGGATACAGACTCTATATGAGTTAGGTTCACTGTTTAGAGGAGATACAGACTCTATATGAGTTAGGTTCACTGTTTAGAGGAGATACAGACTCTATATGAGTTAGGTTAACTGTTTAGAGGAGATACAGACTCTATATGAGTTAGGTTAACTTAACTGTTTAGAGAGGATACAGACTCTATATGAGTTAGGTTAACTGTTTAGAGGAGATACAGACTCTATATGAGTTAGGTTCACTGTTTAGAGGAGATACAGACTCTATATGAGTTAGGTTAACTGTTAGAGGAGATACAGACTCTATATGAGTTAGGTTAACTGAACTGTTTAGAGGAGATACAGACACTATATGAGTTAGGTTAACTGTTTAGAGGAGATACATACACTATATGAGTTAGGTTAACTGTGTAGAGGAGATACATACACTATATGAGTTAGGTTAACTGTTTAGAGGAGATACAGACTCTATATGAGTTAGGTTAACTGTTTAGAGGAGATACAGACTCTATATGAGTTAGGTTAACTGTTTAGAGAGGATACAGACCCTATATGAGTTAGGTTAACTGAACTGTTTAGAGGAGATACAGACTCTATATGAGTTAGGTTCACTGTTTAGAGGAGATACAGACTCTATATGAGTTAGGTTCACTGTTTAGAGGAGATACAGACTCTATATGAGTTAGGTTAACTGTTTAGAGGAGATACAGACTCTATATGAGTTAGGTTAACTGTTTAGAGGAGATACAGACTATATGAGTTAGGTTAACTGTTTAGAGGAGATACAGACTCTATATGAGTTAGGTTCACTGTTTTGAGGAGATACAGACTCTATATGAGTTAGGTTAACTTAACTGTTTAGAGGAGATACAGACTCTATATGAGTTAGGTTAACTGTTTAGAGGAGATACAGACTCTATATGAGTTAGGTTCACTGTTTAGAGGAGATACAGACTCTATATGAGTTAGGTTAACTGTTTAGAGGAGATACAGACTCTATATGAGTTAGGTTCACTGTTTAGAGGAGATACAGACTCTATATGAGTTAGGTTAACTGTTTTGAGGAGATACAGACTCTATATGAGTTAGGTTAACTTAACTGTTTAGAGGAGATACAGACTCTATATGAGTTAGGTTAACTGTTTAGAGGAGATACAGACTCTATATGAGTTAGGTTAACTTAACTGTTTAGAGAGGATACAGACTCTATATGAGTTAGGTTAACTGTTTAGAGGAGATACAGACTCTATATGAGTTAGGTTCACTGTTTAGAGGAGATACAGACTCTATATGAGTTAGGTTAACTGTTAGAGGAGATACAGACTCTATATGAGTTAGGTTAACTGTTTAGAGAGGATACAGACCCTATATGAGTTAGGTTAACTGAACTGTTTAGAGGAGATACAGACACTATATGAGTTAGGTTAACTGTTTAGAGGAGATACATACACTATATGAGTTAGGTTAACTGTGTAGAGGAGATACATACACTATATGAGTTAGGTTAACTGTTTAGAGGAGATACAGACTCTATATGAGTTAGGTTCACTGTTTAGAGAGGATACAGACTCTATATGAGTTATGTTCACTGTTTAGAGAGGATACAGACTCTATATGAGTTAGGTTCACTGTTTAGAGAGGATACAGACTCTATATGAGTTAGGTTAACTGTTTAGAGAGGATACAGACTATATATGAGTTCGGTTAACTGTTTAGAGGAGATACAGACTTTATATGAGTTAGGTTAACTGTTTAGAGGAGATACAGACTCTATATGAGTTAGGTTAACTGTTTAGAGGAGATACAGACTCTATATGAGTTAGGTTAACTGTTTAGAGAGGATACAGACCCTATATGAGTTAGGTTAACTGAACTGTTTAGAGGAGATACAGACTCTATATGAGTTAGGTTCACTGTTTAGAGGAGATACAGACTCTATATGAGTTAGGTTCACTGTTTAGAGGAGATACAGACTCTATATGAGTTAGGTTAACTGTTTAGAGGAGATACAGACTCTATATGAGTTAGGTTCACTGTTTTGAGGAGATACAGACTCTATATGAGTTAGGTTAACTTAACTGTTTAGAGGAGATACAGACTCTATATGAGTTAGGTTAACTGTTTAGAGGAGATACAGACTCTATATGAGTTAGGTTCACTGTTTAGAGGAGATACAGACTCTATATGAGTTAGGTTAACTGTTTTGAGGAGATACAGACTCTATATGAGTTAGGTTAACTGTTTAGAGAGGATACAGACACTATATGAGTTAGGTTAACTTTTTAGAAAGGATACAGACTCTATATGAGTTAGGTTAACTGTTTAGAGAGGATGGTGAGGGGCTGGGCAGGGTGATGTTGTGGATGTTGGTGAGGGTCTGGGCAGGGTGATGTTGTGGATGTTGGTGAGGGTCTGAGCAGGGTGATGTGGATGTTGGTGAGAGTCTGGGCAGGGTGATGTTGGTGAGGGTCTGGGCAGGGTGATGTTGGTGAGTGTCTGGGCAGGGTGATGTTGGTGAGGGTCTGGGCAGGGTGATGTTGGTGAGTGTCTGGGCAGGGTGATGTTGGTGAGGGTCTGGGCAGGGTGATGTTGGTGAGGGTCTGGGCAGGGTGATGTTGGTGAGGGTCTGAGCAGGGTGATGTGGATGTTGGTGAGAGTCTGGGCAGGGTGATGTTGGTGAGGGTCTGGGCAGGGTGATGTTGGTGAGGGTCTGGGCAGGGTGATGTTGGTGAGGGTCTGGGCAGGGTGATGTTGGTGAGGGTCTGGGCAGGGTGATGTTGGTGAGGGTCTGGGCAGGGTGATGTTGGTGAGGGTCTGGGCAGGGTGATGTTGGTGAGGGTCTGGGCAAGGTGATGTTGGTGAGGGTCTGGGCAGGGTGATGTTGGTGAGGGTCTGGGCAGGGTGATGTTGGTGAGGGTCTGGGCAGGGTGATGTTGGTGAGGGTCTGGGCAGGGTGATGTGGATGTTGGTGAGGGTCTGGGCAGGGTGATGTTGTGGATGATGGTGAGGGTCTGGGCAAGGTGATGTGGATGTTTGTGAGGGTCTGGGCAGGGTGATGTTGGTGAGGGTCTGGGCAGGGTGATGTTGGTGAGGGTCTGGGCAGGGTGATGTTGGTGAGGGTCTGGACAGGGTGATGTTGGTGAGGGTCTGGGCAGGGTGATGTTGGTGAGGGTCTGGGCAGGGTGATGTTGGTGAGGGTCTGGGCAGGGTGATGATGGTGAGAGTCTGGGCAGGGTGATGATGGTGAGGGTCTGGGCAGGGTTATGTTGTGGATGTTGGTGAGGGTCTGGGCAGGGTGATGTTGGTGAGGGTCTGGGCAGGGTGATGTTGTGGATGTTGGTGAGGGTCTGGGCAGGGTGATGTTGTGGATGTTGGTGAGGTTAGTTTGTATGCATGCGGGTGCTTTGTATTCTAAAAAATACAATTAAAATAAATAAATAAGATGAACTCAATAATACACAGTAGATTGAAGTCGTATTGAATTAAATAAATAATCTTGGTCAGAATACAGGGAATAGGCTGCATTTTGGGAAGCAGCCGTTCTCTCCTGATCCACTCACTCTATACTCATGGTGGAGACAGAGTCCAGGGTGGTGAACCCTGCTGCCAGGAACTGCTTCTTGTATTGGCTCATCTTGATGGAGTCCAGCCAATCACCGATGGAGATGAACAGAGGGTAGTCCGGCACGTCCTCCAGTGATTCTGGAAAACTGAGTCGATACAGAGAGGAAGAGAAATGGGAGATATGAGAGACTGAGCTGGAGGAGCCAAACGCTTAGGTTACAAGCTGAGTTGATACAGAAAGGAAGAGAAATGGGAGATATGAGAGACTGAGCTGGAGGAGCCAAACACTTGTGTTACTAGCTGCTAATAGGCCAGCCAAATGCTTAGGTTACTAGCTGCTAACAGGACAGCAAAATGCTTAAGTTACTAGCTGCTAACAGGCCAGTCAAATGCTTAGGTTACTAGCTGCTAATAGGGCAGCCAAATGCTTAAGTTACTAGCTGCTAATAGGCCAGCCAAATGCTTAGGTTACTAGCTGCTAACAGGCCAGATAAAATGCTTAGGTTACTAGCTGCTAATAGGCCAGCCAAATGCTTAGGTTACTAGCTGCTAACAGGCAAGCGACATGCTTAGGTTACTAGCTGCTAATAGGCCAGCCAAATGCTTAGGTTACTAGCTGCTAATAGGCCAGTCAAATGCTTAGGTTACTAGCTGCTAACAGGCCAGTCAAATGCTTAGGTTACTAGCTGCTAATAGGCCAGCCAAATGCTTAGGTTACTAGCTTCTAATAGGCCAGCAAAATGCTTAGGTTACTAGCTGCTAATAGGCCAGCCAAATGCTTAGGTTACTAGCTGCCAACAGGCCAGCCAAATGCCTAGGTTACTAGCTGCTAACAGGCCAGCCAAATGCTTAGGTTACTAGCTGCTAATAGGCCAGCCAAATGCTTAGGTTACTAGCTGCTAACAGGCCAGTCAAATCCTTAGGTTACCAGGATGGTTAGGTTACCAGGATGGGTTGATAATACGACCAGGGTGGGTTGATAATATGACCAGGATGGGTTGATAATATAACCAGGATGGGTTGATAATATGACCAGGATGGGTTGATAATATGACCAGGATGGGTTGATAATATAACCAGGATGGGTTGATAATATGACCAGGATGGGTTGATAATATGACCAGGATGGGTTGATAAAATGACCAGGATGGGTTGATACTATAACCAGGATGGGTTGATAATATAACCAGGATGGGTTGATAATATGAACAGGATGGGCCGATACTATAACCAGGATGGGTTGATAATATGACCAGGATGGGTTGATAATATGAACAGGATGGGCCGATACTATAACCAGGATGGGTTGATAATATGACCAGGATGGGTTGATAATATAACCAGGATGGGTTGATAATATGACCAGGATGGGTCGATACTATAACCAGGATGGGTTGATAATATGACCAGGATGGGTTGATAATATAACAAGGATGGGTTGATAATATGACCAGGATGGGTTGATAATATGACCAGGATGGGCTGATAACAGGACCAGGATGGGCTGATAATATGACCAGGATGGGTTGATAATATGACCAGGATGGGTTGATAATATGACCAGGATGGGCTGATAACAGGACCAGGATGGGTTGATAATACGACCAGGATGGGTTGATAATATGACCAGGATGGGTTGATAAAATGACCAGGATGGGTTGATACTATAACCAGGATGGGTTGATAAAATGACCAGGATGGGTTGATAATATGACCAGGATGGGTTGATAAAATGACCAGGATGGGTTGACAAAATGACCAGGATGGGTTGATACTATAACCAGGATGGGTTGATAATATAACCAGGATGGGTTGATAATATGACCAGGATGGGTTGATAATATGACCAGGATGGGTCGATACTATAACCAGGATGGGTTGATAAAATGACAAGGATGGGTTGATAATATGACCAGGATGGGTTGATAATATAACAAGGATGGGTTGATAATATGACCAGGATGGGCTGATAATATGACCAGGATGGGTTGATAACATGACCAGGATGGGTTGATAATATGGGTTGATAAAATGACCAAGATGGGTTGATAATATGACCAGGATGGATTGATAATATGGGTTGATAATATGACCAGGATGGGCTGATGATATGAACAGGATGGGCTGATAATATGACCAGGATGGGCTGATGATATGATCAGAATGGATTGATAATATGGGTTGATACTAAAACCAGGATGGGTTGATAATATGGGTTGATAATATGACCAGGATGGGTTGATAATATGACCAGGATGGGTTGATACTATAACCAGGATGGGTTGATAATATGGGTTGATAAAATGACCAAGATGGGTTGATAATATGACCAGGATGGATTGATAATATGGGTTGATAATATGACCAGGATGGGTTGATAATATGACCAGGATGGGCTGATAATATGACCAGGATGGGTTGATAATATGACCAGGATGGGATGTTAATATGACCAGGATGGGTTGATAATATGACCAGGATGGGTTGATAATGTAACCAGGATGGGTTGATGATATGTCCAGGATGGGTTGATAATATGACCAGGATGGGTTGATAATATAACCAGGATGGGTTGATAATATGACCAGGATGGGTCGATACTATAACCAGGATGGGTTGATAATATGACCAGGATGGGTTGATGATATGTCCAGGATGGGTTGATAATATGACCAGGATGGGTTGATAATATGACCAGGATGGGTTGATACTATGACCAGGATTGGTTGATAATATGACCAGGATGGGATGTTAATATGACCAGGATGGGTTGATAATATGGGTTGATAATATGATCAGGATGGGTTGATAATATGGGTTGATACTATAACCAGGATGGGTTGATAATATGGGTGATAATATGACCAGGATGGGTTGATGATATGATCAGGATGGGTTGATAATATGGGTTGATAATATGATCAGGATGGGTTGATAATATAGGTTGATAATATGACCAGGATGGGTTGATAATATGGGTTGATAATATGATCAGGATGGGTTGATAATATAGGTTGATAATATGACCAGGATGGGTTGATAATATGGGTTGATAATATGATCAGGATGGGTTGATAATATGGGTTGATAATATGACCAGGATGGGTTGATACTATAACCAGGATGGGTTGATAATATGGGTTGATAATATGACCAGGATGGGTTGATAATATGACCAGGATGGGTTGATGATATGACCAGGATGGGTTGATGACATGACCAGGATGGGTTGATAATATGACCAGGATGGGTTGATAATATGACCAGGATTGGTTGATAATATGACCAGGATGGGTTGATAATATGACCAGGATGGGTTGATAACATGACCAGGACTGTGCCTTTGGCTTCTGGACAATGAAAGAAAGTTGATGTGAAATGCTGGTGAGAAATAATACCATGAGGAAGTCTTTATATAATAACTGCCTCTACGTTTCTACGGATGGATATTGGCCAGGCTACCTCGAGGCTAGATATGCCTTATTAATTGAACTGAAGTTAAATGTTTCAAGGTTTCAAACAATTATACTGCCTCAAGATCCCATTATAGCCTCTGAACACGAATGGCAAATGGGAATCAAGCTTTAATTCCGAGTTGAGATTGAGAAATAAAAAATAGTGGCTCTTTTTAACTTGAGATTGAATTTAGAATGGTTATTTGTTGAACAGTGACTGGGCCGACCAATGACTGGGCCGACCAATGACTGGGCCGACCAATGACTGGGCCGACCAATGACTGGGCCGACCAATGACTGGGCAGACCAATGACTGGGCCGACCAATGACTGGGCCAACCAATGACTGGGCACAATGACTGGGCACAGAGCACATTGCTCTGGTGCTGTCTGACAGGATATTCTGCTCCTCTATCTAGACTATGTACTGTATTCCGCTCTTCTAACTAGACTATGTACTGTATTCTGCTCCTCTATCTAGACTATGTACTGTATTCTGCTCCTCTTCTAACTAGACTATGTACTGTATTCTGCTCCTCTATCTAGACTATGTACTGTATTCTGCTCCTCTTCTAACTAGACTATGTACTGTATTCTGCTCCTCTATCTAGACGATGTACTGTATTCTGCTCCTCTAACTAGACTATGTACTGTATTCTGCTCCTCTAACTAGACTATGTACGGTATTCTGCTCCTCTATCTAGACTATGTACTGTATTCCGCTCTTCTAACTAGACTATGTACTGTATTCTGCTCCTCTATCTAGACTATGTACTGTATTCTGCTCCTCCTCTAACTAGACTATGTACTGTATTCTGCTCCTCTATCTAGACGATGTACTGTATTCTGCTCCTCCTCTAACTAGACTATGTACTGTATTCTGCTCCTCTAACTAGACTATGTACGGTATTCTGCTCCTCTATCTAGACTATGTACTGTATTCTGCTCCTCTAACTAGACTATGTACTGTATTCTGCTCCTCTAACTAGACTATGTACTGTATTCCGCTCTTCTAACTAGACTATGTACTGTATTCTGCTCCTCTATCTAGACTATGTACTGTATTCTGCTCCTCTAACTAGACTATGTACTGTATTATGCTCCTCTAACTAGACTATGTACTGTATTCTACTCCTCTATCTAGACTATGTACTGTATTCTACTCCAATAACTAGACTATGTACTGTATTCTCCTCCTCTATCTAGACTATGTACTGTATTCTGCTCCTCTAACTAGACGATGTACTGTATTCTACTCCTCTATCTAGACTATGTACTGTATTCTGCTCCTCCTCTAACTAGACTATGTACTGTATTCTGCTCCTCCTCTAACTAGACTATGTACTGTATTCTCCTCCTCTATCTAGACTATGTACTGTATTCTGCTCCTCCTCTATCTAGACTAGACTATGTACTGTATTCCGCTCTTCTAACTAGACTATGTACTGTATTCTGCTCCTCTAACTAGACTATGTACTGTATTCTGCTCCTCCTCTATCTAGACTATGTACTGTATTCTGCTCCTCTAACTAGACTATGTACTGTATTCTGCTCCTCTAACTAGACTATGTACTGTATTCTGCTCCTCTATCTAGACTATGTACTGTATTCTGCTCCTCCTCTATCTAGACTAGACTATGTACTGTATTCCGCTCTTCTAACTAGACTATGTACTGTATTCTGCTCCTCTATCTAGACCATGTACTGTATTCTGCTCCTCTAACTAGACTATGTACTGTATTCTGCTCCTCTAACTAGACTATGTACTGTATTCTGCTCCTCTAACTAGACTATGTACGGTATTCTGCTCCTCTATCTAGACTATGTACTGTATTCCGCTCTTCTAACTAGACTATGTACTGTATTCTGCTCCTCTATCTAGACTATGTACTGTATTCTGCTCCTCCTCTAACTAGACTATGTACTGTATTCTGCTCCTCTATCTAGACGATGTACTGTATTCTGCTCCTCCTCTAACTAGACTATGTACTGTATTCTGCTCCTCTAACTAGACTATGTACTGTATTCTGCTCCTCTAACTAGACTATGTACGGTATTCTGCTCCTCTATCTAGACTATGTACTGTATTCTGCTCCTCTAACTAGACTATGTACTGTATTCTGCTCCTCTAACTAGACTATGTACTGTATTCCGCTCTTCTAACTAGACTATGTGCTGTATTCTGCTCCTCTATCTAGACTATGTACTGTATTCTGCTCCTCTAACTAGACTATGTACTGTATTATGCTCCTCTAACTAGACTATGTACTGTATTCTACTCCTCTATCTAGACTATGTACTGTATTCTACTCCAATAACTAGACTATGTACTGTATTCTCCTCCTCTATCTAGACTATGTACTGTATTCTGCTCCTCTAACTAGACGATGTACTGTATTCTACTCCTCTATCTAGACTATGTACTGTATTCTGCTCCTCCTCTAACTAGACTATGTACTGTATTCTGCTCCTCCTCTAACTAGACTATGTACTGTATTCTCCTCCTCTAACTAGACTATGTACTGTATTCTGCTCCTCCTCTAACTAGACTATGTACTGTATTCTACTCCTCTATCTAGACTATGTACTGTATTCTGCTCCTCCTCTATCTAGACTAGACTATGTACTGTATTCCGCTCTTCTAACTAGACTATGTACTGTATTCTGCTCCTCTAACTAGACTATGTACTGTATTCTGCTCCTCCTCTATCTAGACTATGTACTGTATTCTACTCCTCTATCTAGACTATGTACTGTATTCTGCTCCTCTAACTAGACTATGTACTGTATTCTGCTCCTCTAACTAGACTATGTACTGTATTCTGCTCCTCTAACTAGACTATGTACTGTATTCTGTGTGATAAATAACATCGCTCAAATGTATTTCCGGCAGCTAACCGATTAACTGTTAACCGTTAACATTCCTACAGTAGATACAATACAATGGCACTTTTTTGTCCATCAAAACTCAAATGTAGATGGGAGGTTGACCTCTGACCCTAACCCCTGGATGTTTTCTATGGATTGGTTGATTGGTTGTTCTTATCTGTGTACATGGTCCACTAGTGATAGCTGACTACTGGGCTTAGGGTTAGGGGTCAGGGTCAGAGGTTAGGGTCAGGGATCAGGGTCAGAGGTTAGGGTCAGGGTCCAGGGTTAGGGTCAGAGATTAGGGTCAGGGATCAGGGTCAGAGGACAGGGTCAGGGGTTAGGGTCAGGGTCAGGGTTTAGGCTCAGGGTTTAGGATCAGGGCTTAAGGTCAGGGGTCAGGGGTAAGGGTTAGGGTCAGCGGTCAGGGTCAGAGGTTAGGGTCAGGGATCAGGGTTAGGGTCAGAAGTTAGGGGTCAGGGTTTAGGCTCATAGTTTAAGGTCAGAGGTTAGGGTCAGAGTCAGAGGTAAGGGTTAGGGTCAGGGATAAGGGTCAGAGGTTAGTGGCAGGGGTTAGGGTCAGGGGTTAGGATCAGATATTAGGTTCAAGGGTTAGGGGTAAAGGTAAGAGGTTAGGGTCAGGTAATAGGATCAGAGGTTAGGGTCAACGTAAGGGTAATATGTTAGGGGTCAGGGGTTACCTGTTGTCCACCAGTGTCAGTAGACTAGTGGGGTTTCTGATGAGCTTATCCAGGAAAGAGACCAGGCTGTTGAAGTGAGGTCTCTGCCCTCTCTCCTTCTGCCAGCAGTGGAGCATCAACTGGTGCAGAACCCCAGGACAGTCCATGGGGACAGGAAGACGGTAACCCTCCTCTATAGACAGGATCACCTGTAATGTAGAACCCCAGGACAGTCCATGGGGACAGGAAGACGGTAACCCTCCTCTATAGACAGGATCACCTGTAATGTAGAACCCCAGGACAGTCCATGGGGACAGGAAGACGGTAACCCTCCTCTATAGACAGGATCACCTGTAATGTAGAACCCCAGGACAGTCCATGGGGACAGGAAGACGGTAACCCTCCTCTATAGACAGGATCACCTGTAATGTAGAACCCCAGGACAGTCCATGGGGACAGGAAGACGGTAACCCTCCTCTATAGACAGGATCACCTGTAATGTAGAACCCCAGGACAGTCCATGGGGACAGGAAGACGGTAACCCTCCTCTATAGACAGGATCACCTGTAATGTAGAACCCCAGGACAGTCCATGGGGACAGGAAGACGGTAACCCTCCTCTATAGACAGGATCACCTGTAATGTAGAACCCCAGGACAGTCCATGGGGACAGGAAGACGGTAACCCTCCTCTATAGACAGGATCACCTGTAATGTAGAACCCCAGGACAGTCCATGGGGACAGGAAGACGGTAACCCTCCTCTATAGACAGGATCACCTGTAATGTAGAACCCCAGGACAGTCCATGGGGACAGAGAGACGGTAACCCTCCTCTATAGACAGGATCACCTGTAATGTAGAACCCCAGGACAGTCCATGGGGACAGGAAGACGGTAACCCTCCTCTATAGACAGGGTCACCTGTAATGTAGAACCCCAGGACAGTCCATGGGGACAGAGAGACGGTAACCCTCCTCTATAGACAGGATCACCTGTAATGTAGAACCCCAGGACAGTCCATGGGGACAGAGAGACGGTAACCCTCCTCTATAGACAGGATCACCTGTAATGTAGAACCCCAGGACAGTCCATGGGGACAGAGAGACGGTAACCCTCCTCTATAGACAGGATCACCTGTAATGTAGAACCCCAGGACAGTCCATGGGGACAGGAAGACGGTAACCCTCCTCTATAGACAGGATCACCTGTAATGTAGAACCCCAGGACAGTCCATGGGGACAGAGAGACGGTAACCCTCCTCTATAGACAGGATCACCTGTAATGTGGAACCCCAGGACAGTCCATGGGGACAGAGAGACGGTAACCCTCCTCTATAGACAGGATCACCTGTAATGTAGAACCCCAGGACAGTCCATGGGGACAGAGAGACGGTAACCCTCCTCTATAGACAGGATCACCTGTAATGTAGAACCCCAGGACAGTCCATGGGGACAGGAAGACGGTAACCCTCCTCTATAGACAGGATCACCTGTAATGTAGAACCCCAGGACAGTCCATGGGGACAGGAAGACGGTAACCCTCCTCTATAGACAGGATCACCTGTAATGTAGAACCCCAGGACAGTCCATGGGGACAGGAAGACGGTAACCCTCCTCTATAGACAGGATCACCTGTAATGTAGAACCCCAGGACAGTCCATGGGGACAGAGAGACGGTAACCCTCCTCTATAGACAGGATCACCTGTAATGTAGAACCCCAGGACAGTCCATGGGGACAGGAAGACGGTAACCCTCCTCTATAGACAGGATCACCTGTAATGTAGAACCCCAGGACAGTCCATGGGGACAGAGAGACGGTAACCCTCCTCTATAGACAGGATCACCTGTAATGTGGAACCCCAGGACAGTCCATGGGGACAGAGAGACGGTAACCCTCCTCTATAGACAGGATCACCTGTAATGTAGAACCCCAGGACAGTCCATGGGGACAGAGAAGACGGTAACCCTCCTCTATAGACAGGATCACCTGTAATGTAGAACCCCAGGACAGTCCATGGGGACAGAGAGACGGTAACCCTCCTCTATAGACAGGATCACCTGTAATGTAGAACCCCAGGACAGTCCATGGGGACAGAGAGACGGTAACCCTCCTCTATAGACAGGATCACCTGTAATGTAGAACCCCAGGACAGTCCATGGGGACAGAGAGACGGTAACCCTCCTCTATAGACAGGATCACCTGTAATGTAGAACCCCAGGACAGTCCATGGGGACAGAAGACGGTAACCCTCCTCTATAGACAGGATCACCTGTAATGTAGAACCCCAGGACAGTCCATGGGGACAGGAAGACGGTAACCCTCCTCTATAGACAGGATCACCTGTAATGTAGAACCCCAGGACAGTCCATGGGGACAGGAAGACGGTAACCCTCCTCTATAGACAGGATCACCTGTAATGTAGAACCCCAGGACAGTCCATGGGGACAGGAAGACGGTAACCCTCCTCTATAGACAGGATCACCTGTAATGTAGAACCCCAGGACAGTCCATGGGGACAGAGAGACGGTAACCCTCCTCTATAGACAGGATCACCTGTAATGTAGAACCCCAGGACAGTCCATGGGGACAGGAAGACGGTAACCCTCCTCTATAGACAGGATCACCTGTAATGTAGAACCCCAGGACAGTCCATGGGGACAGGAAGACGGTAACCCTCCTCTATAGACAGGATCACCTGTAATGTAGAACCCCAGGACAGTCCATGGGGACAGGAAGACGGTAACCCTCCTCTATAGACAGGATCACCTGTAATGTAGAACCACAGGACAGTCCATGGGGACAGAGAGACGGTAACCCTCCTCTATAGACAGGATCACCTGTAATGTAGAACCCCAGGACAGTCCATGGGGACAGGAAGACGGTAACCCTCCTCTATAGACAGGATCACCTGTAATGTAGAACCCCAGGACAGTCCATGGGGACAGAGAGACGGTAACCCTCCTCTATAGACAGGATCACCTGTAATGTAGAACCCCAGGACAGTCCATGGGGACAGAGAGACGGTAACCCTCCTCTATAGACAGGATCACCTGTAATGTAGAACCCCAGGACAGTCCATGGGGACAGGAAGACGGTAACCCTCCTCTATAGACAGGATCACCTGTAATGTAGAACCCCAGGACAGTCCATGGGGACAGAGAGACGGTAACCCTCCTCTATAGACAGGATCACCTGTAATGTAGAACCCCAGGACAGTCCATGGGGACAGGAAGACGGTAACCCTCCTCTATAGACAGGATCACCTGTAATGTAGAACCCCAGGACAGTCCATGGGGACAGAGAGACGGTAACCCTCCTCTATAGACAGGATCACCTGTAATGTAGAACCCCAGGACAGTCCATGGGGACAGAGAGACGGTAACCCTCCTCTATAGACAGGATCACCTGTAATGTAGAACCCCAGGACAGTCCATGGGGACAGGAAGACGGTAACCCTCCTCTATAGACAGGATCACCTGTAATGTAGAACCCCAGGACAGTCCATGGGGACAGGAAGACGGTAACCCTCCTCTATAGACAGGATCACCTGTAATGTAGAACCCCAGGACAGTCCATGGGGACAGGAAGACGGTAACCCTCCTCTATAGACAGGATCACCTGTAATGTAGAACCCCAGGACAGTCCATGGGGACAGAGAGACGGTAACCCTCCTCTATAGACAGGATCACCTGTAATGTAGAACCCCAGGACAGTCCATGGGGACAGGAAGACGGTAACCCTCCTCTATAGACAGGATCACCTGTAATGTAGAACCCCAGGACAGTCCATGGGGACAGGAAGACGGTAACCCTCCTCTATAGACAGGATCACCTGTAATGTAGAACCCCAGGACAGTCCATGGGGACAGAGAGACGGTAACCCTCCTCTATAGACAGGGTCACCTGTAATGTGGAACCACAGGACAGTCCATGGGGACAGAGAGACGGTAACCCTCCTCTATAGACAGGGTCACCTGTAATGTGGAACCACAGGACAGTCCATGGGGACAGGAAGACGGTAACCCTCCTCTATAGACAGGATCACCTGTAATGTAGAACCCCAGGACAGTCCATGGGGACAGAGAGACGGTAACCCTCCTCTATAGACAGGATCACCTGTAATGTAGAACCCCAGGACAGTCCATGGGGACAGAGAGACGGTAACCCTCCTCTATAGACAGGATCACCTGTAATGTAGAACCCCAGGACAGTCCATGGGGACAGAGAGACGGTAACCCTCCTCTATAGACAGGATCACCTGTAATGTAGAACCCCAGGACAGTCCATGGGGACAGGAAGACGGTAACCCTCCTCTATAGACAGGATCACCTGTAATGTAGAACCCCAGGACAGTCCATGGGGACAGGAAGACGGTAACCCTCCTCTATAGACAGGGTCACCTGTAATGTAGAACCCCAGGACAGTCCATGGGGACAGAGAGACGGTAACCCTCCTCTATAGACAGGATCACCTGTAATGTAGAACCCCAGGACAGTCCATGGGGACAGAGAGACGGTAACCCTCCTCTATAGACAGGATCACCTGTAATGTAGAACCCCAGGACAGTCCATGGGGACAGGAAGACGGTAACCCTCCTCTATAGACAGGATCACCTGTAATGTAGAACCCCAGGACAGTCCATGGGGACAGGAAGACGGTAACCCTCCTCTATAGACAGGATCACCTGTAATGTAGAACCCCAGGACAGTCCATGGAGACAGAGAGACGGTAACCCTCCTCTATAGACAGGATCACCTGTAATGTAGAACCCCAGGACAGTCCATGGGGACAGAGAGACGGTAACCCTCCTCTATAGACAGGATCACCTGTAATGTAGAACCCCAGGACAGTCCATGGGGACAGGAAGACGGTAACCCTCCTCTATAGACAGGATCACCTGTAATGTAGAACCCCAGGACAGTCCATGGGGACAGGAAGACGGTAACCCTCCTCTATAGACAGGATCACCTGTAATGTAGAACCCCAGGACAGTCCATGGGGACAGGAAGACGGTAACCCTCCTCTATAGACAGGATCACCTGTAATGTAGAACCCCAGGACAGTCCATGGGGACAGGAAGACGGTAACCCTCCTCTATAGACAGGATCACCTGTAATGTAGAACCCCAGGACAGTCCATGGGGACAGAGAGACGGTAACCCTCCTCTATAGACAGGATCACCTGTAATGTAGAACCCCAGGACAGTCCATGGGGACAGAGAGACGGTAACCCTCCTCTATAGACAGGATCACCTGTAATGTAGAACCCCAGGACAGTCCATGGGGACAGGAAGACGGTAACCCTCCTCTATAGACAGGATCACCTGTAATGTAGAACCCCAGGACAGTCCATGGGGACAGGAAGACGGTAACCCTCCTCTATAGACAGGGTCACCTGTAATGTGGAACCCCAGGACAGTCCATGGGGACAGGAAGACGGTAACCCTCCTCTATAGACAGGATCACCTGCCAGGGAAGAGGTCACAGGTTACAGTCAGGTCAAAGGGTAAAGACGAACACCTTTTCACTCAGAACTGGAGCATGGAGTGACCATGTAGAGTTCCAAATGATGATGAAACTTCCACCTAGCCTATCAGAGAGCAGGATAGATCTACTATTGCCATAATGCTAAAAGCTGTCTGTTCCTCTCAGAGGGACTAAGGGTCCATTTGGGATTTGGCCAAAGAACACCATAACTCACATCCTGATTGGACAAGAGGGAATAACAAAACATTATAACTCCCATTCTGATTGGACAAGAGGGAATAACAGAACACCATAACTCACATCCTGATTGGACAAGAGGGAATAACAAAACATTATAACTCCCATCTTGATTGGACAAGAGGGAATAACAGAACACCATAACTCACATCCTGATTGGACAAGAGGGAATAACAGAACATTAGAACTCCCATCCTGATTGGACAAGACAGAATAACAGAACACCATAACTCACATCCTGATTGGACAAGAGGGAATAACAGAACATTAGAACTCCCATCCTGATTGGACAAGACAGAATAACAGAACACCATAACTCACATCCTGATTGGACAAGAGGGAATAACAGAACATTAGAACTCACATCCTGATTGGACAAGACAGAATAACAGAACACCATAACTCACATCCTGATTGGACAAGACAGAATAACAGAACATTAGAACTCACATCCTGATTGGACAAGAGGGAATAACATAACATTATAACTCACATCCTGATTGGACATCTCCCAGTAAGGTCTCTCCCAGACATCACTTCCCACATGACGATGCCGTAGCTCCAGACGTCGGAGGCTGAAGAGAACTTCCTGTAGGTGATGGCACCTGGAGCTGTCCAACGGACGGGATCTTATCCCCTGGGCAGAGGACAGAAATAAAACCTGGATCAAACAGCAACTATATAGAGAACTTCTATTAACCAGGACCCTATGGACTGAAGTCTAACCCCTATATAGTACACTTCTATTAACCAGGACCCTATGGACTGAAGTCTAACCCATATATAGTACACTTCTATTAACCAGGGCCCTATGGACTGAAGTCTAACCCATATATAGTACACTTCTATTAACCAGGGCCCTATGGACTGAAGTCTAACCCCTATATAGTACACTTCTATTAACCAGGACCCTATGGACTGAAGTCTAACCCCTATATAGTACACTTCTATTAACCAGGACCCTATGGACTGAAGTCTAACCCCTATATAGTACACTTCTATTAACCAGGACCCTATGGACTGAAGTCTAACCCCTATATAGTACACTTCTATTAACCAGGACCCTATGGACTGAAGTCTAACCCCTATATAGGACACTTCTATTAACCAGGACCCTATGGACTGAAGTCTAACCCCTATATAGTACACTTCTATTAACCAGGACCCTATGGACTGAAGTCTAACCCCTATATAGTACACTTCTATTAACCAGGCCCTATGGACTGAAGTCTAACCCCTATATAGTACACTTCTATTAACCAGGGCCCTATGGACTGAAGTCTAACCCCTATATAGTACACTTCTATTAACCAGGAGCCTATGGACTGAAGACTAACCCCTATATAGGACACTTCTATTAACCAGGGCCCTATGGACTGAGGTCTAACCCCTATATAGTACACTTCTATTAACCAGGACCCTATGGACTGAAGTCTAACCCCTATATAGTACACTTCTATTAACCAGGACCCTATGGACTGAAGTCTAACCCCTATATAGTACACTTCTATTAACCAGGACCCTATGGACTGAAGTCTAACCCCTATATAGTACACTTCTATTAACCAGGACCCTATGGACTGAAGTCTAACCCCTATATAGTACACTTCTATTAACCAGGGCCCTATGGACTGAGGTCTAACCCCTATATAGTACACTTCTATTAACCAGGACCCTATGGACTGAAGTCTAACCCCTATATAGTACACTTCTATTAACCAGGGCCCTATGGACTGAGGTCTAACCCCTATATAGTACACTTCTATTAACCAGGACCCTATGGACTGAAGTCTAACCCCTATATAGTACACTTCTATTAACCAGGACCCTATGGACTGAAGTCTAACCCCTATATAGTACACTTCTATTAACCAGGACCCTATGGACTGAAGTCTAACCCCTATATAGTACACTTCTATTAACCAGGACCCTATGGACTGAAGTCTAACCCCTATATAGTACACTTCTATTAACCAGGACCCTATGGACTGAAGTTAAACACCTTACACACACCTACACACACACTCCTTACCATGGTGTTATATGCAGGCTCAGGGTGGTCCTCTAGGACTCTGGACAGGCCAAAGTCAGACACCTTACACACCAGACCCTCATCTACCAGGATGTTGCGAGCGGCCAGGTCACGGTGCACGTAGCCCAAGTCAGACAGGTAGGTCATCCCTGACGCCACGCCATGCAGCATCCCCACCAGCTGGACCACTGTGAAGTGGCCATCATGCTGCTGGAGAGGGAGAGAGAGAGAGAGAGAGAGGCAGAGAGAGAGAGGGAGAGAGAGGGAGAGGGAGAGAGTGGGAGAGAGAGGGAGAGGGAGAGAGAGAGAGAAAGAGAGAGAGAGAGAGGGAGAGAGAGGGAGAGGGAGAGAGGGAGAGAGAGGGAGAGATAGAGAGAGAGAGGGAGAGAGGGAGAGAGAGGGAGAGGGAGCGAGAGAGAGAGATAGAGGGAGTGAGAGGGAGAGGGAGAGAGATAGAGAGAGAGAGAAAGAGAGAGAGAGAGAGAGAAAGAGAGCGGGAGAAAGAGAGAGAGAGAGAGAGACAGAGAGAGAGGGAGAGGGAGAGAGACAGGGAGGGAGGGAGAGAGAGAGAGAGACAGGGAGGGAGAGAGAGAGGGAGAGGGAGAGAGATAGAGAGAGAGAAAGAGAGAGAGAGAGAGAGAGGGAGAGAGAGAGACAGAGAGAGAGAGGGAGAGAGAGAGAGAGAGACAGGGAGAGAGGGAGAGGAGAGGGAGAGAGACAGAGACAGAGACAGAGACAGAGAGAGAGAGAGAGAGAGAGAGAGAGACAGAGAGAGAGGGGAGAGAGAGAGAGAGAGACAGAGAGAGAGGGAGAGGGAGAGGGAGAGAGACAGAGACAGAGACAGAGACAGAGAGAGAGAGAGAGAGAGAGAGAGAGAGAGACAGAGAGGGAGGGAAGAGAGAGAGAGAGACAGAGAGGGAGGGAGAGGGAGAGGGAGAGAGACAGAGACAGAGACAGAGACAGAGAGAGAGAGAGAGAGAGAGAGAGAGGAGAGACAGAGACATTCTACTGCTGGGGAGAGAGAGAGAGAGAGACAGGGAGGGAGGGAGAGAGAGAGAGAGACAGGGAGGGAGAGAGACAGGGAGGGAGGGAGAGAGAGAGACAGGGAGGGAGAGAGAGAGACAGGGAGGGAGAGAGACAGGGACGGAGGGAGAGAGAAAGAGAGAGAGGAGACAGACAGAGAGGACAGACTTTCCTACATGACATAGAGTATCTGTAGTAATCAGTTAGTATAGGAGTCCCTTCTCACCCTCAGAAAAGAGTCCAGGGATCCGTTCTCCATGTATTCCACCACGATCATCACAGGTCTGCCTGGTGAAACAGAAAAACACAAAGTCATTACTTAACCCAGATGAAACCACCTCTGAAAAGGGACGAAATCATTTAAAACCAAATGTTAAATACGGTGTTCCACAAGGCTCAGTGCTGGACCCACTACAGTTGACTTTAACGGAGGTTGTTATTTCCCCCATGTTCTAGACTACGCTGCCGTGCTGATCCACAGGATTCTCTTACTCTTGGTGACCACTCCTTCCAGCCGTATGATGTTGGGGTTGTTGAACTGTCCCATGATGGAGGCCTCTCTGAGGAAGTCTCTTCTCTGGGGCTCCACGTAGCCTCCCTTCAGGGTCTTAATGGCCACCGGGATCTCCTTCTGACCTGGGGTACGCAGACACCCGCTGCACACCTCCCCGAACTCACCTGGAGGAGGACAGGTACACACACACACACGCGCACGCACGCACACGCATACACATGTGCACAACATGTGAGTCATTTAGCAGACTCTTATCCAGGCCCACTTACAGGAAGTGCATTCAACTATACGTTGAGTAGGAGAAAACAACCAAACACATATCAGTTTATAGGAAGTCGACCTTTCCTTTGAAATAGTCAGTAAACACACCAAGAATGACCAAACAGATCCTCATTGATTTAGGCCAGTCACTGTCTAATTAGACTGATCCCCCTGGTGATGAATCTAACCACTGATCTGAGTGCTGTATTTACATCACCACATCACCACAGTGAGGTGACGACTAGCTACACATAGACACAGTGTCCACTAGATGGCAGTCACGCTACTTAAAACAGCAGGATCGGGACTGGAGAAACATTCTACTGCTGGGGGAAACCCCCACTGCTGGGGGAAACCCTCAATAACATTCTACTGCTGGGGGAAACCCTCAATAACATTCTACTGCTGGGGAAACCCTCAATAACATTCTACTGCTGGGGGAAACCCTCAATAACATTCTACTGCTGGGGAAACCCTCAATAACATTCTACTGCTGGGGGAAACCCTCAATAACATTCTACTGCTGGGGAAACCCTCAATAAAATTCTACTGCTGGGGGAAACCCTCAATAACATTCTACTGCTGGGGGAAACCCTCAATAACATTCTACTGCTGGGGGAAACCCTCAATAACATTCTACTGCTGGGGGAAACCCCCACTGCTGGGGGAAACCCCCACTACTGGGGGAAACCCTCAATAACATTCTACTGCTGGGGGAAACCCCCACTGCTGGGGGAGACCCTCAATAACATTCTACTGCTGGGGGAAACCCCCACTGCTGGGGGAAACCCTCAATAACATTCTACTGCTGGGAGAAACCCTCAATAACATTCTACTGCTGGGGGAAACCCTCAATAACATTCTACTGCTGGGGGAAACCCTCAATAACATTCTACTGCTGGAGGAACCCTCAATAACATTCACTGCTGGGGAAACCCTCAATAACATTCTACTGCTGGGGGAAACCCTCAATAACATTCTACTGCTGGGGGAAACCCTCAATAACATTCTACTGCTGGGGGAAACCCTCAATAACATTCTACTGCTGGGGGAGACCCTCACTGCTGGGGGAAACCCTCAATAACATTCTACTGCTGGGGGAAACCCTCAATAACATTCTACTGCTGGGGAAACCCTCAATAACATTCCACTGCTGGGGGAAACCCTCAATAACATTCTACTGCTGGGGAAACCCTCAATAACATTCTACTGCTGGGGAAACCCTCACTACTGGGGGAAACCCTCAATAACATTCTACTGCTGGGGGAAACCCTCAATAACATTCTACTGCTGGGGAAACCCTCAATAACATTCTACTGCTGGGGAAACCCTCAATAACATTCTACTGCTGGGGGAAACCCTCAATAACATTCTACTGCTGGGGGAAACCCTCAATAACATTCTACTGCTGGGGGAAACCCTCAATAACATTCTACTGCTGGGGGAAACCCTCACTACTGGGGGAAACCCTCAATAACATTCTACTGCTGGGGGAAACCCTCACTACTGGGGGAAACCCTCAATAACATTCTACTGCTGGGGGAAACCCTCAATAACATTCTACTGCTGGGGGAAACCCTCAATAACATTCTACTGCTGGGGGAAACCCTCAATAACATTCTACTGCTGGGGGAAACCCTCAATAGCATTCTACTGCTGGGGGAAACCCTCACTACTGGGGGAAACCCTCAATAACATTCTACTGCTGGGGGAAACCCTCAATAACATTCTACTGCTGGGGAAACCCTCAATAACATTCTACTGCTGGGGAAACCCTCAATAACATTCTACTGCTGGGGGAAACCCTCAATAACATTCTACTGCTGGGGGAAACCCTCAATAACATTCTACTGCTGGGGAAACCCTCAATAACATTCTACTGCTGGGGAAACCCTCAATAACATTCTACTGCTGGGGAAACCCTCAATAACATTCTACTGCTGGGGAAACCCTCAATAACATTCTACTGCTGGGGAAACCCTCAATAACATTCTACTGCTGGGGAAACCCTCAATAACATTCTACTGCTGGGGAAACCCTCAATAACATTCTACTCAATAACATTCTACTGCTGGGGAAACCCTCAATAACATTCTACTGCTGGGGAAACCCTCAATAACATTCTACTGCTGGGGAAACCCTCAATAACATTCTACTGCTGGGGAAACCCTCAATAACATTCTACTGCTGGGGAAACCCTCAATAACATTCTACTGCTGGGGGAGACCCTCAATAACATTCTACTGCTGGGGGAAACCCTCAATAACATTCTACTGCTGGGGGAAACCCTCACTGCTGGGGGAAACCCTCAATAACATTCTACTGCTGGAGAAACCCTCAATAACATTCTACTGCTGGGGGAGACCCTCAATAACATTCTACTGCTGGGGAAACCCTCACTGCTGGGGGAAACCCTCAATAACATTCTACTGCTGGGGGAAACCCTCAATAACATTCTACTGCTGGAGGAGACCCTCAATAACATTCTACTGCTGGGGGAAACCCTCAATAACATTCTACTGCTGGGGGAAACCCTCAATAACATTCTACTGCTGGAGGAGACCCTCAATAACATTCTACTGCTGGGGGAAACCCTCAATAACATTCTACTGCTGGGGGGAACCCTCAATAACATTCTACTGCTGGGGGAAACCCTCAATAACATTCTACTGCTGGGGGAAACCCTCAATAACATTCTACTGCTGGGGGAACCCTCAATAACATTCTACTGCTGGGGGAAACCCTCAATAACATTCTACTGCTGGGGGAAACCCTCAATAACATTCTACTGCTGGAGAAACCCTCAATAACATTCTACTGCTGGGGGAGACCCTCAATAACATTCTACTGCTGGGGGAAACCCTCAATAACATTCTACTGCTGGGGAAACCCTCAATAACATTCTACTGCTGGGGAAACCTCAATAACATTCTACTGCTGGAGAAACCCTCAATAACATTCTACTGCTGGGGAAACTCAATAACATTCACTGCTGGGGGAAACCCTCAATAACATTCTACTGCTGGGGGAGACCCTCAATAACATTCTACTGCTGTGGGGGAGACCCTCAATAACATTCTACTGCTGGGGGAGACCCTCAATAACATTCTACTGCTGGGGGAAACCCTCACTGCTGGGGGAAACCCTCAATAACATTCTACTGCTGGGGGAAACCCTCAATAACATTCTACTGCTGGGGGAAACCCTCATTAACATTCTACTGCTGGGAAAACCCTCAATAACATTCTACTGCTGGAGGAAACCCTCAATAACATTCCAGTGCTGGAGGAAACCCTCAATAACATTCTACTGCTGGGGGAAACCCTCAATAACATTCTACTGCTGGAGAAAACCTCAATAACATTTTACTGCTGGAAAAACCCTCAATAACATTCTACTGCTGGAGAAACCCTCAATAACATTCTACTGCTGGGGGAAACCCTCACTGCTGGGGGAAACCCTCAATAACATTCTACTGCTGGGGGAAACCCTCAATAACATTCTAATGCTGGAGGAAACCCTCAATAACATTATACTACTGGGGGAAACCCTCAATAACATTCTACTGCTGGGAGAAACCCTCAATAACATTCTACTGCTGGGGGAAACCCTCAATAACATTCTACTGCTGGAGGAAACCCTCAATAACATTCTACTGCTGGGGGAAACCCTCAATAACATTTTACTGCTGGAGAAACCCTCAATAACATTCTACTGCTGGGGGAAACCCTCAATAACATTCTACTGCTGGGGGAAACCCTCAATAACATTCTACTGCTGGAGAAACCCTCAATAACATTCTACTGCTGGGGGAAACCCTCAATAACATTCTACTGCTGGGGAAACCCTCAATAACATTCTACTGCTGGGGAAACCTCAATAACATTCTACTGCTGGGGGAAACCCTCAATAACATTCTACTGCTGGGGGAAACCCTCAATAACATTCTACTGCTGGGGAAACCCTCAATAACATTCTACTGCTGGGGAAACCCTCAATAACATTCTACTGCTGGGGGAAACCCTCAATAACATTATACTGCTGGGGGAGACCCTCAATAACATTCTACTGCTGGGGGAAACCCTCAATAACATTCTACTGCTGGGGGAAACCCTCACTGCTGGGGGAAACCCTCAATAACATTCTACTGCTGGAGAAACCCTCAATAACATTCTACTGCTGGGGGAGACCCTCAATAACATATTCTACTGCTGGGGAAACCCTCACTGCTGGGGGAAACCCTCAATAACATTCTACTGCTGGGGGAAACCCTCAATAACATTCTACTGCTGGAGGAGACCCTCAATAACATTCTACTGCTGGGGAAACCCTCAATAACATTCTACTGCTGGGGAAACCCTCAATAACATTCTACTGCTGGAGGAAACCCTCAATAACATTCTACTGCTGGGGGAAACCCTCAATAACATTCTACTGCTGGGGGAACCCTCAATAACATTCTACTGCTGGGGAAACCCTCAATAACATTCTACTGCTGGGGGAAACCCTCAATAACATTCTACTGCTGGGGGGAACCCTCAATAACATTCTACTGCTGGGGGAAACCCTCAATAACATTCTACTGCTGGGGGAAACCCTCAATAACATTCTACTGCTGGAGAAACCCTCAATAACATTCTACTGCTGGGGGAGACCCTCAATAACATTCTACTGCTGGGGAAACCCTCACTGCTGGGGGAAACCCTCAATAACATTCTACTGCTGGGGGAAACCCTCAATAACATTCTACTGCTGGGGGAAACCCTCATTAACATTCTACTGCTGGGAAAACCCTCAATAACATTCTACTGCTGGAGGAAACCCTCAATAACATTCCACTGCTGGAGGAAACCCTCAATAACATTCTACTGCTGGGGGAAACCCTCAATAACATTCTACTGCTGGAGAAACCCTCAATAACATTTTACTGCTGGAAAAACCCTCAATAACATTCTACTGCTGGAGAAACCCTCAATAACATTCTACTGCTGGGGGAAACCCTCACTGCTGGGGGAAACCCTCAATAACATTCTACTGCTGGGGGAAACCCTCAATAACATTCTACTGCTGGAGGAAACCCTCAATAACATTATACTACTGGGGGAAACCCTCATTAACATTCTACTGCTGGGAGAAACCCTCAATAACATTCTACTGCTGGGGGAAACCCTCAATAACATTCTACTGCTGGAGGAAACCCTCAATAACATTCTACTGCTGGGGGAAACCCTCAATAACATTTTACTGCTGGAGAAACCCTCAATAACATTCTACTGCTGGGGAAACCCTCAATAACATTCTACTGCTGGGGGAAACCCTCAATAACATTCTACTGCTGGAGAAACCCTCAATAACATTCTACTGCTGGGGGAAACCCTCAATAACATTCTACTGCTGGAGGAAACCCTCAATAACATTCTACTGCTGGGGGAAACCCTCAATAACATTCTACTGCTAGAGGAAACCCTCAATAACATTCTACTGCTAGAGGAAACCCTCAATAACATTCTACAGCTGGGGGAAACCCTCAATAACATTCTACTGCTGGGGGAAACCCTCAATAACATTCTACTGCTGGGGGAGACCCTCAATAACATTCTACTGCTGGGGGAAACCCTCAATAACATTCTACTGCTGGGGGAAACCCTCAATAACATTCTACTGCTGGGGGAAACCCTCAATAACATTCTACTGCTGGGGGAGACCCTCACTACTGCTGGGGAAACCCTCAATAACATTCTACTGCTGGGGGAAACCCTCAATAACATTCTACTGCTGGGGAAACCCTCAATAACATTCTACTGCTGGGGGAAACCCTCAATAACATTCTACTGCTGGGGGAGACCCTCAATAACATTCTACTGCTGGGGGAAACCCTCACTGCTGGGGGAAACCCTCAATAACATTCTACTGCTGGGGGAAACCCTCAATAACATTTTACTGCTGGAGGAAACCCTCAATAACATTCTACTGCTGGGGGAAACCCTACGGTTTTTAAATGTATTTTACCCTTTATTTAACTAGTCAGTTAAGAACAAATTCAATGACGGTCTAGGAACAGCGGGT